>NC_048219.1:42979419-43279419 GCF_002007445.2 Ailuropoda melanoleuca
TATATACATATATATATATATATAATGGATTTACTTTACATGCTGGTGTTTCAAGTATTCTATAGGATTTTCACAATAGTATCATGTATTGATGTCACCAAAGCTCTGAGAGTAATATTTGTAAGTTAACTGTTTTATGGGGACATTGAAAATACTGTATTTTTGTAGGGTCTATTAAAATGAGTGTCACTTATTAGAAGTACAGTGGTATTTTTTGGCAATAGAATTTGTCACTTGAAGGCAAATGATGCTTCACTTTATAGATGATGCACTAATTTTGATGTTGCTTTATGTCAGGGTGACATTATACCATGATTTTATAGGGTTTGACATTTAGCAATGATTAAATGATTGGCCTATTTAATATGTTTCCCAGAAGTAACTTTTAAATGCATTTTAATATATCGACAGTTTCTGATGAGAAATGTCTTTCAGAGCCTAATTTTCTTTGTCAAAAACTCACACCAAACCATGGTGCCACCGTTTCCAGCTGCTATTCCAGGATGACCATCATTAATCAAGATGGAGGCCCCCACAGGCCACACAAGATCACTTAAAGGAAAAACAAACTCCTGGGTGTAGTTTGGTTGGCAATGAAGCATCTCAACTCATCCCATCAGTTTTGTTTTATCTTTTATGGGAGACGTGGAAGAAGAGCCAGATAGAGGACTGCCCAAGTCTCTTTTCTTATGTCAGGTTTCCACATCAGACCCAGGGCTTCAAGAGATGCTTCTGAGGCACAAAGCTAAAAGGATCAGAGTAAACACCTCTTCCTGATGTGACAACATTGTCCTGGCCCAGGGCTCTCATCCTTCCTGTTCTACAGGAAATAAGGAAAAGAAAAGGGGTTCCTGACCAACTGGAAAAGAAATCTGATGTTTCAAAGCACCTCATTGTCAATTGTACTGCTGCATACTGAGAAAAGGCAGGTAATAATGAGAAGAGGCTTTTTTTTTTAGATTGATTGAAAAAAATTGCTAATTACTGGAAGGGTTAAGAAAATTAATTTATTCCATAGGTGACCAAAACCAAAATACATTAATTTCTGAGTATTGACTTTTAGAGTAACTGGTTTTGCTACCTGAAATTAGAATCTGGTTTATGTTAACCAACTCTCCCCACCAAAAAAAAAAAAAAAAAAAGGTGTGTCTTTTTAAAAAAGAAAATCAGCACCAACAAAAGAGTGGAATTCATGATGACTCACTCCAATAGACTGGCCTCTCAGTCTTTGATCTTTTTTTTTTTTTTAAGATTTTATTTATTTATTTGACAGAGAGAGAGACAGCCAGCGAGAGAGGGAACACGAGCAAGGGGAGTGGGAGAGAGAGAAGCAGGCTTCCCGCCAAGCAGGGAGCCCGATGCAGGGCTGGATCCAAGGACCCTAGGATCATGACCCAAGCCGAAGGCAGACACTTAACGGCTGAGCCACCCAGGCGCCCCTTGGTCTTTGATTTTTATTGAGATCTCTCTACTGAGGAAGCTGTCTAGATCTGGTGGATCAGTAAGACACAATGGAGGGGAATGGGAAAGATCAGGGTGGAAAGAACAAGCAGTGAACAGTATTGGTAGAATTCCTGCAGATTTTGCAAAGCCAAATAGACATTAGTGGACAATTTTTAAAACATTTACATGGCTTAAAATACGTTGCCACAAAAGCTCTCTTGTGATAATTCCCATCTTCCAGACAATATAAGTCACTTTAACAAACAGTAATTTTGAAACATAAGTGTACTTTTGACAAGGAATACTCAAAATCAGTATAACATACTAATACATCATGCTAATTTATTGCTCATGGAAACCTATAAAATATATATGTCCCGGTTAATTAAAACTGTTAATTGCATAAATATCAAACAATCTCCGTTGTTTCTGGGTCTTACATTGGATTACCACTTTCAAGATAAAAACAGTTTTAAAGAGAAGATGACAAATCAGCATTAATTTGTTTTTAATCTTGAAGATGATTGCACACATATTACTAATATAATTGCTTATTTAAAAAGTAGGACTGAAATATCCTTCGACGAGCAAACCAAAGAGATAGTATACCCAGACAGAAGAAAATGAAGAAATTAGATGTATACATTCAAATATTAAGTGAAAAGTATGTGAATTTGCCAGAATGATTAGATGAAGGGAGCCAGGAAAACATTTTACTGTAAACAATCAAATCAAATATCTCCACTGAAATTTAAATATTTGGAAAACATTGTTTGTTTGTCAACTTGTCTTTTCATTGGCTCTTAATGCTGTCCTCGGTCAGTTTCTGCCCCCTCTTTGGCACCCAGATGAAGAATGTCCATTCTGATGGATCTGCTGTTTTCAAGAGGCCACAATACAGCATAACCAGATAAGCAGGCTTGCTGGTAGAGGACCACCGCTCTAAGCCTTTGGTAAATTCAATCAGACAATATGCTTGACTGATTCTTGATATACTGACCAAACAGCGGGTTTACTGAACACTGGGTCAGCAAAAAGTTATGCAAATAATGAACTCCAAGAAGTTAAGGAGATAAGTCCTTTCTCCAGTATCAAGGAAAGCAGGGTCGAGTTTTCAGGAAAGTTCCTCTCACAGAAAGGCCCAGTCTTTCTGAGGGTCAATAAAATGTTCAAACATTGGGTTGGTGATGTGCCCTGTCTTACGGTTGTAGTGACCTGATCATCTGGGAATTGGGTGGAGCGGTATCTTCAGATTTGAGATCACCCGCATGAATTTTTTCCTTAGCAATACAACTGCTTTCCATTAAGAAAAGCATCCTGCCTTGACCCAGAATATTGCCCCCATCGCTCATTAAGACCATCGCCCAGGGATACATGATAGCAAGAAAATAGAATGTGGGCTGGGGAAAAACAGATGTGCGTTCTAGAAAGCACATGGGTTACTGTGATAGGAGATCCTGGCTGTCAGCTCTCCTGTGCATCCTTCAGCTTCATTTGATCTAAACTATTCAGAGAATGTATTTTCTGAAAGCCCCCGCTGTACGAAACTCAAAGCAGATGAAGTCAAATTGCATAGCTATATTCTGAACCTCCCGGGGGCATTTACATTTCTCGTATGTAGAACTGACCTCCCGCCATTGCTGCTGTAGCTACTATGGACCTGTCCCCTTCACCCCCCGTGATGTTCCAAAAGCAGTGGATGGCTGCTTCTATCCTGCAGACACAAGGATAAGAGCCCCCCTTAGAGTTCTAATTGTTTGGAGACCCTTGAGCATCTACTGATGGTTCCGGCTTCCGGTTTGGGAAGAACTTCCTTAGGTGACCAAGGAACTTGGAGTAGTAGCGTTAACCAAGGTACACGGGTGGGGCATTTTATGTCTCTGACAACAACAAACCAACCTTGTGTGCGAGGGTGAGGTGGCGATGCCTTAATAGAACCATGGTTCCACTTCTGTTTATAAAATGTTGAATTTTGCCATATTGACGACCCTCTCTAAGCCTGGCAGCTGATTGTTACTGGGACAAGTTCCGATCTTCCTCACCTTCGACACTAACTGCAAGCGAATGGTTTGGGAACACTCTCCCAAATTGCACAAATTCTACTTTGGAGAATTCAGAGATTTCTGATCTATGGAGGGGAAAAGTACACTCAACTCTTGATTTAAAAGAATAAATGAAAATCCAGAATCTTGAATTCCCCTGGACTCTTAACTATGTGATTATCATAATCTTCCCTGAGAGCGGTTCTAGGGGAAATGAAAGAGAGGAAAACTGAGGGGAGGGAAATAATTCATTGGTTCCAGCTTCAGAAGGTTTAGAAGCATTACTCTATCTGCTAGAGTTTCCCTAGCTGGATTTTGTTGGAGGGCAGTCAGCTCACACTTCGTTAACAACCCACTGAGCATGAAGCAAGATAAGAAATGGGACTGGATGTAAGACAGGCACCGAAGAGAAGGCTATCTCTGCAGCCGCCCTGATATCTCCCCAAATGATGCTCGAAAACACTTTTTTTTCCTTTTTTTTGGCCTATTTTTGTTAATAGCAGCACCTCAAAGAGTGGAAGATCATGCAATCCAGGCAGTGTTTATGTAGAAAGCACTGAAATCCTGTGCCTCTTATTAGTCTCATGTTGGAACCAATATAGGCCTGACCCGAAGAAGAAGCAATGGGTCAAACTTTTACAAATATTATTTTCAAACCTAGCATAATTTTCAATGTGTGTGGGAATGAGTGTTGAGAAAAAGTTAAATAAATCATCCAATCTTTCTCTAGTTTGAAAAGTATATATATTTTTTTCTTTAAACTATCACTGTTGTGCAGTTGTATTTGCACCAGGTCTTTGTTTGTTTGTTTGTTTGTTTTTCTGTCTTTAAAACAACATGAGTAAGCAGCCTACAGGCAGGTGTCACTATACCTGGAGTAAAATATCCTAGTACAGAGACTTTTATTGTCATCGGAAAACTCCATATTTCCTCCACAGGAAAGCAAGTACTATAGCTGAATCTCAGAGGATTAAGGTATGTCATTCAAAATTCTAAACATTTGGGGGCATTTTATTGAAGAATATAATGAAAACAGTAAGTACAATGTTCATAAATATTTGTTGAGCATCAACTATATACCAGGCTCTGCAAAGGATATAACACAGTCTCCTCTGCACAGAGTCTCACAATCAAGTGGAAAGATGAGAGAGCTTCCAGAAAAAAAGAGTACAAGGCAATATGGTGAGTCCCTCTGTCCCTGCCCTCAGCCCATGTATTGCAAAAGGAAGTAGCATCTTTATCTAGACAACTCTCTTCCCGGTTTGAGCATGGCTGTTCCATTGGGAGCTATAGATAGTTCTCCCTACCGGGTCTTATGGCCTTTGGGAGGCCATTATTGATGTTTACCAAGATGTAGGCAATATTTGATAGGCTAGAAGTGGCAAGAGTGGAGACTTACTGGACAAGATAAGTAGCAACCACAGTCCCTTGAATCTGTGGAAGAGAATTTTGCCAATTGATTTGTTCTAAAGAAGACAGAAAATATAATGAAAAATGGTGTTGTTCCGCCCGGCCCAGCACTGTGTCTCCATGCCCCTGACACGTTGGGGGAAAGCGGTGGAAGTCAGTACTTTATAGTGTGGGCTGTCGGATTGAAGGGATTCTTCTGTGTTGCCTCCCCAAGGGTTGCTCCTATGACCGTTGTCCGTTATAGACTATCAGGGAGCATGGGAGTCCTCAAGATCCAGTATTAGAATGAGGCACTCAGAAACGCAGTGAGCTGAATATTCATTCAGCCAGCTGCGTTTCCTGTTTATTTACCTCACTTCCTTCAGTGGGCTGAAGGACATTTTCATTACCTGCTGTTCATCCCACCCCATGAAAATACTGTTTGCATGAGGTTGGATCATACATATTTACAAATCACAGAGACCTCTTTATTCTTCCAAGGAAAGCTTGATTCCTCTGAATCTGGGAATTCCTTATTTTTTCATCACCCTCCCTGTGCATAATCAGTGTTTTTGACACTTAGAAATCCTTAACTTTCCCTGAGTATTCCCTGTGCTTTTCAACCTCAGCCTTTGCCCACACTGGTCCCTCCCCTGTAATGTCTTCCTTTCTCCATTCCCTTTCTAAATTATCAAAATTAGATGCAGCCATCAGAGTCCAGCTCAAGCATCACCACCACTATAAAACTTCTCCTAATCTTAACTGGAAGAAATTTCTCTTATGATAATACTGTCATATTAATTTTTGGTATATTTTATAGTACTTATCACATTCCACCTAAGGTCATAGCTATTTGGTATTTGTGCTTTCTCTCCTATCAACGATACACTCCTTAAGAGGATCAGACAATACTTCAAAGATGCATTCTAGACAGAAGAGCTTCCAGAGGGCACATCTGGTTTTGCTCACCATGTATCATTAGTACCTGTCATAGTAGGTGCTCAATAAATGTTTACACAGTGATTAAATCATGACAGGCCTGCCACATAAACACAATAAATATTGAATTAAATGGGAAGTTGGTGTCCAGTTTGCACAATCTTAAACCATAGACTTTTCACTTTTTCAGTTCATTCACCATGTCTGGTTTTTTGTTTTTGTTTTTATTTGCTCTTTTTTTTTTAATTCTCCCTTTTAATCTAAGACCTTTTAGGCTCTTCTGCTATGTGTCAGCAATTGTGTTTAATTTCTCATTAGTGTGTTCTAAGGACCTTAACACTGTCCAAAAAGTTTAAGAAGTGGCTTTTGTTCACTGAATTGGAATATATAACATCTATTCTTTTGATTTGTTTGGGTTTTATTTCTCTTCTTGAAAGAAGTCATGCATATAGATTCCAGAAATATTTCAGAGAAATGAATGCATGAGTTTGAATGTACAGAGCGATGGTTTTGGCCTTAAAGACACATTAAAGATAATCAAGCCCAGGGGCGCCTGGGTGGCTCAGTCGTCAAGCGTCTGCTTTCGGCTCAGGGTGTAATCCCAGGGTCCTGGGATCGAGCCCCACATCGGATTCCCTGCTCTGCTGGGAGCCTGCTTCTTCCTCTCCCACTCCTCCTGCTGTGTTCCCTCTCTCGCTGGCTCTCTCTCTCTCTGGCAAATAAATAAATAAAATCTTAAAAAAAAAAAAAAGATAATCAAGGCCAGTTCCTTCATCGTATCGGAGGACCAAAGCCTAGAGAGGTGATGTGACTCTGAACTGAGAAGACAAAAGTGTATAGTTAGATCTGGTTTTAGACCCTTTTTAAGGCTGTTCTCCCTGTACATTGTGACTTGGTAGATTACTTTGTGCAAGCTATTTTTAAAATTTGGAGGCATGAGGCATGGTTAAGAGAGTTGGGTTGGGAATGGGGTTAGGAAGAGGTAGTCGGGAAGAGGGAGTCCCCAGCCCTATTTTAGCTCTAAAATTTAGTGAAACTTCAGCCTCATGCTGCCTCTTCTAGAATAAAGAGGAGTCTGTCCACAGGCCTTTGGCCATAGTTCAGTCTGACAATGTTTACGCATTACATTTTGGCATCTTTTCTTGGACAGATTCCACCATTTGCATCCCTAAAGTGAAAATGTCATATACTCCAGCCAAAATTATCAAGAAAAGCTGCAGAGGCTATAGCATGAACATGATAACTATTTAGACAGATCACAGAAAATCTAGATTACTTGATAAAACCACATGTTCCCTGCCAAACTTTTATAGAGGTCTGAATCTGGCCTGTTGATATCAAAGTAGAGAGAAAGCTATTTATACTGCCATTAGCATTAACTTCATTAGATACTTCCATTATAGGGGGAAAAAGAGTAGAATCTAGCCCCTGAAAAAAAAAGTAGTGTCTAAGAGGGGAAAGCCCTGGGTTGGTACGCTCCTAACCACACAATTCCTTTATTACCTCATAGGATCTTGATTTCCTTGCAAGTAAAGAGTTTCTTTCTTATCTTTCTCTCAGAAATATTTCCCTTACTTTTCTATTTGAGTTGCAAAGCACATTGACTTCAGAATTTAGTGAAATAGTCCCAAAGTTAAATCCATTTCTCATCTACTATTTTGCTTATACAAATAATAATTACTCCATCTGCCTCTGTCTTTTCATTTCCTTGTATGAGGGGAACTTGCTATGTCCTTACATGAAGAGAACTTACTACCTGGCTGATGATGGCTTCTTTTCAGGATTTTTTAAACTCTAGAAGCCATAAGTATACATTAAGGAAACTTTCATCATCATTTTCTTTAAGAGTATGGTGCCTCAAACTCTCCAGAGGTCTACACTTGGGTCTTATAGCCCCGTGTTATATATTTACAGAGGGAGAGAATGCCAATGTCTGTTTGAACCAATTGAAGTGAAAAATGAAAAGTAAATTATTAGTTGAGAGAGTAACATTTTATAGTAAGGATATTTCAGAATAATAAGAGTACTTTAAGTAAGAGTATTTTACAATAATGAGTGAGAGCAGACTTGAGGGCTGGATGAAGGAGAGAAATTAGTAAGTTATTAGAGAAGAATGAAAAAGGGAAAAGAAGGGAGATAAAGGACTGACAGAGAGGAACAATGAGAAACTGGATGACAGAAATCAGACAGAGACAGACCCTCCAATTTGTTGGTGACCACACCCCTCCTTCAGACAGCCCCAGCACTCCCTTCCTCTCCTTTCCCCTCTCCAGGCTGGAAGAGTGATCTTTCCAGCTCTTCTTGGTTTCTGGCCTCCTTCCCATTCTTTTAGAAGTAGAAAGAATTCAAAATGAAAAATAAGACATATAGTAGAATTATATTTCATTTCATTGCTATTTATTTCCAGAAACTACTTTCATAATGTAGTGAATAATTTTTTGACACGCAACTTCCCAGTATAAGGAAAATCACCAAAAGTTATCTCATTTCAAAAAAATAAACCGGCAGTTCTCTGAAATAAAGACTAATATCAAACAAGTTAGCCATAGGTAAATTCTGAGGGGAAATGAGGAAAATTATTGCTTTATTGTAAGATAGAAAAGGACCTTGAGAGGACCTGTTTCATTTTTCTAACTTCTGGAAATAATTAATGCTATTTTTAATTTCCTCCAGAGAAGAGGCTGCCAGTTAACTCAGTAACCCACCCTGATAAAGCAACAAAACATGTGTTTCATCCCAAGAAGTCTCGGTTTAAATTGCTGGGCTTAAATCTGATATATACTATCCTCATCTGTAGTTGGACAGAGCCATGTACTTTTTAGAAACATAGCTGCAGTTAGGAAGAGCCGCCACTAGATGGAGCCTTTATATCTATATTTTGTATCCATGTCTTGGCAAGTCTCTAGCTTGGAATGACCATACACTCTGGACAGTCCCTTCTCACACCTGTTGTGCTAATTTAACTGTGAATAAGTAACTGCTAATAAACTGTTGGTAAAACTGTTAACACCCATCTCTGTACTCTTTTGAGATAATTAATTTGAAACAACACTTTAAATTCAAACATTATGAGAAAACAAATTAAGAGCTTTGAGTTATTTTAAGTAGTTTCTATATTTTTTGACTAAACCTCTCTGGTTGTATCCCAATCATAGAGGGACCCAATCATGGGGGGGGGGGGAGAGAGAGAGAGAGACTGCTCTCTCTCTAAGCCTTGGTGAACGTGTGACTTAGTTTTGATATTCCCAATTGTTCAGGTTAATTATTACATGTGCCATTTTAATAGTTCTCTAATTTGCTTGTGGTTTCCAAATATTTTGTGTCTATCTGCCATTATTTTAACCAGATATTCCTTCAGATATGCTCATTCTAAATATGTCGAAAGATATTTGGTACACATTATTTACAATACATATTTTTAAATGAGCTCTCTAAAACTTAAACATCGGGATTTAAATGTGCCTAGGACAGGCTTCCTTACATGATGGCTGGATCATAGCTTTAAAAGCCAAATGTTACTGTTCACTTCTTCTAAGTTAATTATATCCTCACCCTCACAGCTTAGCCAGCACCCTTGTTTGGGACTCTCCTTCGTTAATTACATCAAAGTCCTATTTATTTGTGGGTTCATGGTGTTTCTCTTCCAAGCATTTAATCTTTTCTTCTTCCAATCCCAAGCAAGAATAGAAGGAAAACATGTTCTTCTTTCCTGAAGTCTATGTGAAACTACTTAAATCCTCTGGTGTTTTCCTCCAGAGGAAACCATTTCCTTCTGGCCCCATGACCACGAAGCATGAATATAGTGTGCTCTTTCTTAGGAAATTCATTCAACCTTCTTTGGGGATTGCCCTATGAGCATAATTTTTCAGCCATACTTACGGTGTCATTCAATTTAGCAATAAGTATTTTGCACTTGATAGAATCCCACATCTTGTTATGATCAAGACAGATTTCTCTAGCAGGCCATCACTATGATATAAAAGCATGAAAGTTGCTGGAAAACATTACAAATATAGGTTTGTAACCATTTCCCAGAGAAATTCAAACTTGGGACTCTGTCTCACACACACACACACACACACGCATGCACACATGCACGTCAGTCACTTTTTTTTTTAGGTTTTCACATATTTCTGAAAAATGATAGTTATTACCCTGTGATCTAGGAACCTAGGTCATCGTAAACTACTCAGAGTTAAAATACTATACTTTCTTCCTCTTTTCTTTTTTAAACTTTCCATAAATACCTCCAGCATGTTCAGCTACACCTGCACAATCTATACCCATATTTAGAAGCTTTTCAGCCAGGCCTTTGTGTAGGCTAGAATAGATCTGGCTTAGAGAGCAGTGGAAGCATGCTCTCCTAGGTCTTCCTCTGGGCCATCCTGAGATCTGCTCTCTAGCCAATCTGTGGCTTATCCTTTTTAAAAAGTTATCAGTAATTAAAACAATTTATCTTTGTCTTGCTGTACCATTCAATTAAATAAAAAATATTAATGAGCAAAGGATTTTGAGAACAGTGGGAGATATAAATAAGCTACCATCCCCCTCTCAAGAAACAGTGTAGTGGGGAGACAGACACAAAAAGTTTAATAAATGCTGTGTAGTGTCCACAAGATATGAGGAGAGAACAGAGAATAAGGTATTATCACTTTCTCTCCCAGTCTAATAAGATGGCAAATGTTTCCTTTCAGCTTTATTGTTTTTTTTTTTTTGAAGATTTATTTATTTTAGAGAGAAAGAGAGAGTGGGCTGGAGACGGGGGAGGGGCAGAGGAGCGAGAGAGAATCTCAAGCAGACTCCCCACTGAGCTTGGAGCCTGATGACCTAAGCCGAAATCAAGAGTTGAATGCTTAAGCGACTGAGCCACCCAAGCACCCCTCAAGTTTTATTGTTTTTATAATGTGAGTGAGGATGAGTTTTCTATTCCCTTAGGAAGGCAGGCTCCTGTCCCTCATATATGTTCTTTTCCAAAAAGGACAATGTCTAACGTGACACGGGAATGGAAATAACTGTAGTCCTCATCTAGAATGTACCGTAGCAGGGAGGAATAGTCATTAGGCCAGCTGAGTTCTGACTTTCCGCTTTCACTTGGCTTTGTCCTTCCAACGGATTGTCCTTAAGGGCCAAAGTCAGAGGGGCTGAAGGGCAGCTCCTCCTTCCTGGAGGGAGAGCACTGCAGCTTAGTAACAAAGGCCTACTGTGCTGCTGGAGGAGATCAATCTGAGGAAAGGAGAGAACAGAGCAGTGAACCTTTGGTGTCTGTTGAAACTTTGCTTTAAAATAATTCACTTGTATTTTAAACACAAGAAAAATGCAAATAATTCTGGTGGACTTGCATATTCTAAATACGTGTGCACTTACAGACAAGGAAAAGATCACACTCTTTACTATTAGCAAACACCCCACTATTAGAAGGATGCTTTGTGTTTACGAACAGAACAGGACCCATTAGAGTTCAGTATGAAAAGCAACTTGAACAGCACCTATAATAAAATTTTCTAGGAAGCAAAACACCAAAGAGAGCCTGGAAGTATGCAAGTATACAGACCAAGTCTCACGCATGGCGTCAGAGAGGGGCTGAGATGCCCGTGGGGCCTAGCTCCAGATCCTTCTCAAAGGTCCTTCAGTGTCTGCAATTCCACAGGGCAACACCTCTAAGCACTGGGAAGCGGTAGCCATCTAAATTCCTGTAAATTATTCTGAGGGAAAAATCTCGTCAGGGACGACACTGGCAAGAGAAAGACCAGATACCGTTTTACATTGAACAAAATCCCAGCGTTTTTGTTTGTTCTTTGAGGTTAAATTAAGGCTTTTTTTTTTTTTTTTTAACTCAGGTTGGAGTTAGCCTAGAGGTAGGACAGCAACTATATCATAGAGGTGGGTTCAAAAAGTGTCTGAGTTCAACTGTGGTCTGGAAAATCAGTTGCCACTTAGAGACGAAGTGGTGGCTTTTCCCTTGGAGTCATTTAGTATCTCTGTGCATCAAATTAGAAAATGTAAGTTTATTAAAACGATTTGCAAAGGATTGTGAAGCATGCTTACAGTTGAAAATGAGACTGTGTTTCTTCAATACTTAACCTGTGGGCTCCTGACCCTCAAGTACCACTTTGGGCATATTGCTGGACATGAAGTTTGAAAACTACTGGAAAAAGCCCAGTATCTATATATATTTGGTGGCCAACATGAAAAAGCCATCTTTTTTATTTTTTATTTTTTTTTATTTTTTGGCACTATTAAACAGAACTGTTTATTTAACAGCTATGGGGTATGATGCCCTTGTTTTTTAGTTTTTAATAAAAATTATAAATACTTAAGATGTACAACATGAGGATTCAATATATAAATACATTAATGAAATTATTACAGTCAAGCTAATTAACTCATCTCCTCAGTTACTTTGTGTGTGTGTGTGTGTGTGTGTGTGTGTGTGTGTGGTAAGAGCACCTGAAATCTACCCTTTTAGCGAATCTCCAGTATTTAATACAATTTTATTAACTACAGTCAGCATGCTGAACTCTAGACTTACTCATCACATTCCTACTATGCAGACATCATCATTCCACTTGTAAGTCAGCTTTTGTATTTCCAAATTCTTGTGACAGTTAAAAGCAGTAAATGTCCTAATAGTGCCAAGATTGGTTCTTTTGTGAACTAATGCGGACTGTCTGCTAAACCTGAGAAAACTCTATGAAAGTTGTGTCTCTAACTCCTTAGGGTACATGAAATAGCAGGGAATCACTTACACAACCCCAGAGAAAACTGAGAGGAGAAACCAAACTGACTAAAAAAACTGAAGGAATCAAATTTAAATTCTCAATACATCATGACAAGTGTTATAACAGTTTTAAATTCTTGTCTGAAGAGTGAACGGATATGGTAAAACTATTAAATACAATTGTGTTAGGGGGCCTCTCAGCCTAGAGGAACTCAAGTTTGTCCAAGATCTACCCGGGAGACCACCAATACAAAGTCTCGAAAAAGCTAATCATCTTTAGTTTCATCCACACCAATTTGTCTTCTCCAGGCATCTGCTACCTGAGACTGTATCAGAAATGAAAAGAAGCAGTGTCTTATTTATCATATGTCAAATTCAAAGGCATAGCTGCTTGTGAAGACCCTACTATGCTTTATTCACCACAGAAAGAGATGTGCTTACCTGTCCCTAGTATAAAGCCGTCTTTCCTGCGGCTTTAAAGATCAGTCCTGTGTCAGATTATTTTAATGCTTCCTCCCTGCAAAAGCCAACCATACAAGTCTCAAATCCTGAAATTCACTGGAATATTTATCGAAGTTATTTTAGCATAAGCAAGACCACTGTACTCAAATCTCTGTTTATCAAGTTTGCCTCCAAGCCCTGAGAGTGGAGGAAACTTCAGGCATTTTATGGGATTTCAGAATTCTCCAGGCACTCTGGGGAAAACAGAAATTAACGGGCTTTTGGCATTTCAAGAACTCATTGTTGGGATTATCAAAGGCTTCAGTAAGAAATTCAAACAAATAGGACAGCAAATCATTAGTGAGAAAGCAAAAAGCATTTCTAGTGAAATCTCTGTCCAGTGTACTTAGCATACTGCACAAAGAGCTTATTTTATCCAGACCATTTGCAGTTAGATGTACCCTAAAGACAACTATCCAATAATGGTTTGTCTCCTACTTCCTGGGTGGTGTTGTTTCTAGTTTGTGTGTGTTGGGAGGGTGGGGCAGGGGGAGGATGTCACTACTACTTGAAAACTAGCTCTCCTGGAAGGATCAAATCATCTGCAGTGTGATTTGTCGTCATCTCCTGAGGACAATTGTATTTAAATATAGGCCAACACTTAAGTCACAGCAATGAGGCTTAATCACAGGATTTCAGAAAACAGCCTTTTGGGAAGCTTGGGGACAGGATGGTGCAGTGGCCCTAGAGCCTCTGAAAGTGCGGTGTGTTAAGTCTGCCTTTCTCAGATTAGGCTGAAACTTCAAGTCCTTGCTGAAACTTCCAAGTCTTTGTACAGATGCCTTGGAATCCCGGAGTCTTTTAATCAGTTTATTATCAACTCTAGAATGACAGAGGGGCATACACAGAGAGGACTTGTAACAGGTGAAGTGAAATAATTATTTCCTTAATGAAAAGCTAAATTCTAGGTTACTTGCAGTAGCTGCTTGTTGGGGGAGGAGAACCACAAATTTAAAATTGTGGTGATTTTTTTTTTTTAATGTTCAGGAAAATGTTTGAAGCAATAATATATTAGGTGTGCAATACTTTTGTCAGGGAGAGTGTCCTGGCTTTGGAAGGGTGAGAAGAGAATTGTTACAGCAGTCTGCTTTTCAAAGGGCAGCTTTGATCATATGGTTAACTTGACACTTGGGCTGAGGAATTCAGCCTCACCAGGGATGGGGCTGGATTTTATCAAGAGCTCCCCTTATCCAAACTACAACATGCTAACTGCTTTCTCTCCACATTCCCCACATCTCAGCCTCCAGGATCTGCTACCAACAAGTCATTTTGTCCATTTTCATTGGTCTGACCACACAAGGAACATCCTGTTTCTTTAAATCTCTGATGCTCAAATTGCCATGTAGAAACCAACTCCCTATCAATTTTCTCCACATTTAATCCTCAGCTTCTTGTCATATTTTCATTTTTCTGCATTGGTTCCCATGGTAACGAGTCTATTGGCAGAGAAAGTGTGACTCTGCTTTTAGCCTTCTGCACAATACAAAATCCTTCTAGTGATCCTCAGGCAAGTGTCATATAAAAAGGCAGGGAGAGACTACAGTTCCCTAGGCTAATGCCTCTAAACCCCTACCCCACTGCATGTTCTTGCCCACCCTATTCCCAACCAGGCCCACTGCCCAGAATCCCTTCACCTCTTGATCCAAGTATTCGAAGTGCCCTCCTATCCAACTACAGATGCCGGGACTGAACCTTTTCTGTTCAGATGGCTTCCTCTTCTGTCAGTGACTTACCGGACAGAAATGTGTAACTAATGGCAATGGCCATTTGGAGGCAACATGAGAGAAGCAACTTGCACTCAATTTTCTATTAAATATCCTTAGTATGCATCTGAGATGTATAGAGCCCAGGGAATAAGTAGGTCCTGAATGGAGCCTTAAATCGGTGTCTAATTTTAGGACAATGGGGACATTTAAACATTTTCTCCCAATGAGTAGTTAAGTGGCACATGAGGGGAAGCCAAGGAGTCATCCCAGAGAACTGAGCTCCTGAGGAAGAGGAAGAGATAACAATGATCTAGAGAAGCAAAGGAATCCTTGTGACTGGTGGCCGAATGTAAGCAAGGGAGCTACAGTTGGGACAATTCAGGGTTCAAGTAAGGAAAAGGTAAGAAACCTACTGAAAGCTAAGGAAATGGAGCATAGAGAAAAAAAGGAGTTTTGAGTTAACTGTCTGCAGAAAGGGAGCCTGCAAGTGAGAGAATAGCTTTCTGCAGACTTTGGCCCAACTCCATCTACAAAATATTTTTCCAAGTAATCTTTCTCTTAATAGCAGATTAAATATTTTATTTTGAATTCTAGAATTCCACTGTGGCTTGGCAGTAAGTTATATGCCTAGCAACCCCAAATCTCCTACGTCCTCAGTATTTAGGAAAAAATCAGGAACTATTCATCAGAAATTTAACAGTCCCCATGCTTAATGTGCTTTTTATTTAGGTTTTTTTTTTGTTGTTGTTGAAAAGTTAATGAATTCAGGGGAATGAAAAATAGATGTTAGAAATAAAAATGTGGGTATCTCTAAGAAAATTATCAAATGTAAATGATTCCTTTTTTCATTGGGTCTTATAAAAATATGTGATACTTAAGCATATTGAAGTTTTAGAGTCAGCTGATTATATTGTACAAAGGTATTTTTGGCCCTTTAAAGGTTATTTTCCTACATTAAGAAAAGTTTTCTTATATTAAAAACTTTTTATTGTGACTCAGGTTTTGTGTGTCTGTACAGACACAGTATATAGGTGTTTTTCTTTGCGCACTTGTTTTGCACAGGTAAAATAATGAGATTAAACAATGCCCAGGTATGCAGGTCAACTGACTTTTATGGTAGCTAGATTAAGGAAAGCATTTGATGAATGGACAAAAGAAATCACATGATCTTTGTATCTTTCCGTCTCTCTTCCCCTTCCCCAGCATACATCTCTTATTTAGTCAGGAAATCTTATGTAATTTTTTTGGAAAGTCCACAGGAAACCAAGTTGCAAGTCTCAGGCAGATAGAACATAAAGCGGTTCCCTCATTTGTTAGAATGGTTATTTATTTTCAGAATGTAATGCCGAAATAAATTTTATATTCAGTACTTGTAGAGTCTTTCCACTCAGAGGACTCTTATTGGTCTTGAATGTGGAAAAGGCATCTGTTCAGGGCAGTGACTAATGTTGTATGTTAAGTTTTACTCTAGGAAATTTGGTTTTAGCTTTGATGACACCTAGTGTCAATAATGCAATAAATGTTTTATACTGCTTTCTGATGTTTAGGTATTTCCGTTTAACATCCTCAACTGCGTTTTTCTCCTTGAAAATGCAAGCCTTACTGTTTTCTGTTTGGAATGAAGAGAAATATAATTGATAGGCAGATAAGCTGGATACTTTCGTCTCAAAGCCAGCCAAGTTTCTTTTTGGACTCAGTGTATAGAAGGGACTAAAGGAAGCTTAAGAACAATGGCACTGTCTTCATATAAAGGAGCAATCTTTTCCTAGTTAAAAGTCAGAGGTGAATCTACGAAATTGTAAATTTCAAGGACCATCCCAAATAGCCTTATAAAAGTAAGGTTGTAAGTGCTGTAGTTTCATTTTTCCCCACTTGATAACCACCCAAGAGCACCCCCCACCCAGCTGTATGTAAGTAAACCACAATATGAACTATGGTCTCTTTCTACTCAGAGAAGAAATATTAACAGCAGCAATTCTAAATAGACAGCGACAGATTTTTAATTGGTCTGTAAAGAATTATAAGTAAAAGGATATTAGATACTAGGTTTTTAGAATTTTAAGTATCCATGAAAATTATTCTTTCATTCCTAAACTACTTGACAATTGGTTACTTTGGATCTTAGTTATGGGGGAGGGGGGACATGACACAATCCTTTTATTACTGTGTAAAGAAGTTCTAATTCCACCTATTTATATTAATATTTTTCATGTGCTAAACACATGTGCACACATACAAATTATCCATTTTTCCTTTGAGATCATATAATTCAGTTAGTGAAATATTTCACTCTTCTTTAAGAAAAATTCCTACGCAGTGATGCAACATTGGGCCACTATTTTAGTAAGATGAAGACAGTCTCTAGACTCACTCTTTTTCAACATCTGACTTCACTACCATATGTGCAGCACAACAGTGACATCTTAAGGCCAAGTAACTAGAACTCCTTTAGCCAGAGAAAGAACTTGAATTGGGATCTGTTCTCAAAGAAATTTCATTATGTTATCAAGTAGTTTTCAAGTTCACAGTTTGCAACTGGTAGATCTTTATAAATGCTACTTTTGACTTCTTTTGCAGTCTTTGTGAACATTTTAATGTGCACTGGTAAACACTAACATTTTACATAGACATATTGTATATTAATGCATGCATTTCAATGCATAGTTTATTGACTCTCCCCTTGTAAAGCTTTTATGGAATAAAAACAAGCCACAGCAGTATAGCAAAAGAGGCTTAATCTTTATAAATTGGGGCCTTTTCTGTCTCTTTGCTAGCCTAGGTGGCTGTATACAAATTTGGGTGGGAGGGGGCAAGAAACACCTCTTAACATTTAAGGTTTTCTACATGGATGAACTCTAGTAAATTCAAAATAAATTGCTTACTTTAGTAAAAAATTTTACCATTTTATAAAAAAAAATTAAATCATGACATGTTTAATTGAGATGGCTGTATTGTAATTAATATTTTGAGATAATTGTGATTTTGAGCTTCAATTATATATAAAAAGTTGTCATTTTTGTATGTGCTAAAAAATGTATCACAATTAACAGTACTTTTTAGTTGAACTACATATTGATGTAAATAAAAACTGAATGAAGACATATTTACTACTTTATTAACATAGATTGTGAATGTACTTAATGGTTTTTTTGCAGTATGAGACCATAATGACCTTGAAAGCTGCTTCATTTTATGTGCAAAGGAGTCCTATGAATCTATATTTTAAATTTACTGAATCAGTGAAATTAATTACTTTGTCAGTTAATTTGCAAATGCAAGCTGTACTCTCCAGTTTATTTTATGTATTGACACTAATTGGTAAAGGTGTACAATGTGATTAGAATGCATTCTGAAGATGCTTTCTGTACAGATACAAAATACAGGGACTAAAATAATGCTGTGCAGTGTATAGCAGAGCCATTTTTCGGCTTTGGTGTACTCAACTTTTTCAGTATTTAAAAACGTGTTTTGAATAACATAAAAGTCTCTTTATTGTATAAATAATAAAATGTCACCTTATTGTAAAGTGTCTTTTGTTTAATATCAAAGCAGATTTCTTAGCCAGAGTTGTAGTATGAAAAGGACATGTTTTTTTAAGCCAAAAACAACCATTATAATCAATATTTGAAAAGTGTAACTTTTATTATGAACATCTTTATTAGTAATGAGTTTTTTCATAATATAAGCATGCCTCAATCACCCAAAAGCTAGCTAGCTACCTACCTACCTATCTATATAAGTTAATAAACAGTCTGTGGATTGGCTACTTAATAAAATCACATGGTAAGTTTTATAATGACTGATCAGCCTACCTCTGAAATTTTGGGTGTAAAT
Source organism: Ailuropoda melanoleuca (assembly GCF_002007445.2). NCBI lineage: Eukaryota > Metazoa > Chordata > Mammalia > Carnivora > Ursidae > Ailuropoda > Ailuropoda melanoleuca. The sequence goes on from NC_048219.1 coordinate 42,997,992, forward strand.
AAAAATATTTCTATTTTATTTTTACTAAATCAAGTTAACCTGTCACAAAATCCCTTTTAGAAAATTTCCACATGACTACAAGTTTAGTCTTATGAAGATTAGAAGTAAATTTGAAAAGTAAGGCCCTGGAAATTTAAAAAAAAAAAAAATGCACAAGGTTGGATTAGAACACATCAACAGAGTAGAGAATGTATACAAATATCTGCTTAGTAAGTCATTTAAGAAATTTCGAAGATTTCTATGCGGTATATGGTATTAATTACTTTCTGTTGTGATATCTATAGAATTAAAATAAGCTCTTCAGTACTTTTTTTTAAAGAAGAACAAAAGGTATTTGTAAACAGTCTGAGGGGAAAATATGCAGATCCAATCCCTTTAAATTTCTTGAATCTGGAATTACTGGGTTACTGTACAGAAACTTAATAGTAAGAAATCGTTTTTAAAAAACTTGTCATGTTTTAAATTCAAAATTATGAGAGCAATTTAAACAACACTTTTACTGTTTTCTCTACCAATAACTACACCTCATGTAACATTTCTGTTACATTAGAAATTATGACAAAACGGTTTCATAAAATGTGGGGAAAAGGCTAGAAAAGAAACATCTCAACTAGATTAAAACAAAAGCAAGACAGTGAATGTTAATTTAAAACTTATACCAAGACCAACCACAACACAAAAATCTTAACATGGGTAAGGAAAAGCCTTATTTTTTTAAATGCCAAAGAACAGTTTTGAATAAAATTCAATTCAATTTTATATCTAACAAAGAGGTAGAAATTAGATGGTCATATTCAAATCAATTGGTCACATTATATGTAACACAAACAGAAATGGTGGGAAAAATCCCACTTCTACAAAAATGCTTTATCATTATAAAAATATCAAACTAATTTAAATAAAAATTTATTTTGAAGAAATTGTTTGCTATAACAAATGAAAGTAAGATAAATTTATGCAAAACATTCAGAACAAATGCATGAATACTGTATGTGGTTATCACCATTACGAACGCACGATACCTTAGAAAAATGTTACTTATCAATGTAAGAAGTCTAAGAATTAACATGACCAAGATTATAAAACAACTCCAATTTAAGTAGGAATCCGGTCTCTCAAATATTCCAGAATAGCAGCTGTTCCTTTCATTAATATGGCTGCTCGAGGAACACGGAATGGATTTCCATCTAGTAGTAGTGTTCTAAACAAAAGAGAGAATAAAGAATTTTAACATTTTCCACTAGGGAGGCTTTTCTTCTAATTTCATTTAAAACTTTATAAATAAATTTGTGTATGTTTTTCCATTTGTCCCTTTTCAAATCTAAGCATTTCAATAGTTGGAATTAGAACTATAATAATAACCCAAACAACATTAATTGAATACTTATTTTATGAAAGGTATTGTGCTGAGTAATTTATGTTCACTGACTCTCTTACTTAACAATCTTATGATGTAGACACCATTGATATTCCTATTTAATAGATAAGGAAACATAAATTCAGGGAAGTAAGACAGACGTGTCCCAGGATTATACAGCTATTAAACAGAGGAGCTGTGACATGAGCCACCGTTTTACCCATCTTCTCAATCTTATAATAACCGTATATTACACAGTTGAATTACACTTACACATTAGAATGAGCATACTTGTCAGTATACCAAGGACTACAGTGTAATCAATATATCCCCCCTCCACTCTGGGAAACATTGACAAATTCCTGCTTTCTACCTCCTTTGACCAGATACACACAGAAAATCTATTTACATGTTCTAAAATGAGGTTCAATTTAAGATTTGAGGACTGGCTGACTTGTTTCTTTATGTAATTAATGGAAAAAATTATAAGATAAAGAGACTTTTATTTTAATTTTCAATAATTTACGTGTTTGTGTAAACAAAAGCCAAAGGATTCATACCATATTACACAATAGATCTAAATGATACTTTCAATATTTCTATGGGCTGTGGGGATTCCTTTAAAGACTGATTTTCTTAATTTATAAAAAGGAATTAATTATAGTCAATACTCATTATTCACAGCCTCCATATGTGCTAATTTGCCTACTATTAAAATTTATTAGTAACCCCAAAATCAATACTCAAGGCACTTTCGAGGTCATTTCTGGATACGCACACAGCAGCAAAAAATTTGAGTCAATCGCTAGGCACATTCTCAGCTGAGGTCAGAAAGGTGATGCTCTCCCTTTTTGTGTCAGTTCTCACACTGTAATCAAGTGTCCTCTCTGTGGTCTACTTAGTAGTGCAACATTTTTTGCAATTTTGTACTTTGTGTTGGTGATTCCACTGTTTAAAATGGCCTGCAAGTATCGTGCTGAAGTGTTGTTTGTTTTTCCTCAACACAAGAAGGCTGTCGTGTGCCTTACAGAAAAATACATATACCAGCTAAGCTTCATTCAGGCATGAATTACAGTGTGTTTGGCCATAGTTAAATGTTCATGAATAATTAATATTAAATGCAGAAACACACATAGAACAAGGTTATGTATTTACTGGTTCATGAAATGTGACCAAAGGCTCGAAAGAGCCTAACTTTATACTTCCCCTAGCAGTAATGGTTCAGTATTCACTAACTTGTTGTTCACAGAGACTTTATAAAATACAACTACTGCAAATAACAAGAACCAACTGTATTTGCCTCTTATAATTCACTGATATGAGGCAACAAAGCAGATGCAGTGCTGCCCTAGTAAAATGTGCCTAAACCATCTATACAGTTTTCAATAATTAAATTACTTCTGACACATTCTGCTTAAATATTTGGCTTTCTGTTGACTTCTCAAACTCTCTTTATATTCATTTAACAAGCACTAATTGAGTGCTTACTGTGTTCTAGGCACTAGGACAACTTTTTTCTAAAGGAGGAAAAAGAAATGATACAAATGAGTCCAAACAAAGCAGGATGGAAAATCAGAGGGAGGGACTAACTCTGCTTGGAGAAGAGGGAAGGTTTTCAAAGATGATATTTAAGGTGATTACTGATAAAAGGAGGGTAGAGGCATTTGAAGCTAAGGTAACAGCTAACACAAAGACCATGCTGGGCTTGAAATAAATGGTGATAGTCTATAATTAGATTTTGAAAAACCTTGTATGCATAATTGGGGAGTTTATATTTCTCTGACATTTTTATGCAGTGGAGTTTCAAGTTATACACATAGTGATGACAAAAGTATCAGAAAACAATCAGTTACTATATTTACACATATATTATACCATAGAAACAAAGCTAAAAAATATATTATTTGGTAAAACTTAAAAAATGAAATTGGGATTCTGGATTTTATTACCTGTTATTTTTAACACAACATTAAATTTTTTACTTTAACTTTCCTGCAAGATTACCTCAACAAGAGAAAAAAAACGTATAAATTGATCAAATAAATGGAAAAACTTAGTAGAATAATGTAGTTACCTTAAGTTCACACAATTACCAAGCTCTGGTGGAATTTGTAGGAGGTCATTATTTTGAAGGTCCAATGTGATCAGATTTTCCATTGCCTTCATTTTCTGAGGGTCCACAGATCCAACCTGATTGTTACTAATCAAAATTGTTTCAAGTGTGGGGATGTGATACAGAACTTCAGGTAGTATTTTGAACCTATTAAAATATGAACAGAACACGTAAATATACTTGAATCAAGGCAAAATCATTCTTTCAAACAGATGATCTTAAGTTTGATATCATGATGTAGTTTCCTTTAGTGTAATTTATTTTATATTTGCCTTAAGTCCTTTATTCAAGTTTTCAAGAAAATGAACTGATTTTGGAAACCTTGAAATATATGTTAAATGGACAGACTTGTAACATTTTCTATTTATTGTGTAAATCCAACAAAACTTTAGAGTAAATTCTCCCATGTTTTTCTTTTCACATTTAGGAGGCAAGGAAATCCCCTGAGATTCTATATAAAATGTCCCCACGTAGGTAGTCTTCCTTAGTTTGCTGTTACTTCTTATGAAACAGAATTACTACCAATATATTAAATATTAGAGATTTATATTTTGCTCTGACGGAAGCTTCCAAAATGAGTGCATTTTGGTGCTTGAAAAGATGACAGACTAACATAGGCTGATGCTTGCTCATCCAAAGCAACACTGAAGATGTCACAAAAAAGAAGGGAAGGCTGATTGCTCTCAGAGCAATACTCAGCAATTAATGCAACATTATTGAGGATCTCTTGGGAGACAGAGGCTGGCACGGTTTCAGTGTGAGATAAACTGTGGCATGGATTAGAAAAGAGGGATGGGCTGAAGGAGAGATTTATAGCTGTGGCCTTTTACTTTCCTATACTGCCCTTCTTTTGCTGCCTTGATGAGAGAAAGAAAGAAGAAAAGAAAAGAAAAAAGAAAAGAAAAGAAAAGAAAGAAAAGAAATGAAAAGGAGAGAGGGAGGGAGGTAGAGAGGAAGGAGAAGAGAAGAGAAGAGGAGAAAAAAGAAGAGAAGAGAAGAGAAGAGAAGAGAAGAGAAGAGAAGAGGAGAAAGAAGAGAAAGAAGAGAAGAGAAGAGAAGAGAAGAGAAGAGAAGAGAAGAGAAGAGAAGAGAGAAAAAAGAGAAAAGAAAAGAAAAGAAAAGAAAAGAAAAGAAAAGAAAAGAAAAGAAAAGAAAAGAAAAAAGAAAAGAAAAGCAAGCAACAGCAACTGTAAAGTCAAGACAGCTCTGAAGTTCCAGAGGGACTGGAGAGTTACTAACTAGGAGTACAGAGGGACCAAACTACCCCAAAGCAGTCCTTCCTCTTCTTCCCACCAATGCATGAACAAGGTAATTTAAAAAGATATAGTTCACCTGCTGACACAGAAGTTAGGGTTAGCTTTTGCCATCTTCCCCTAGGACATTACTTGACAATGTAACAAAGCTCAACAGACTAAAATAGAGAACTGATAGCTCAGTTCACAAACAAAAATTAGCAGAGATCTGAGAAGTGCATATATTTTTAAATAATGACAACAATGATATAACCTATACATAAGAAACCATGAGCAATAATGAAGCAGACAGAACAAAAATTCAAATAGGCAGTATTTTAGACACATCACTGTGCCTTAGCTTCCTTAACTGCAAATGAGGAATAATAATAGTACTAAACTTATACATTTGTTGTAAGGACTGAATGATTATATTTCAGCTGGAATACAGTAAATAAATGTTAGCTATTAATATTTAGATTGCCAGAATCAACTTGCACCATAGGAAACAAATGACATAGTTGTTTAGAGCCCAAACCCTGGAGGCAAGCCACCTGGGCTCAAACCCCAGATCTATAATGTACTATTTATGTGAACCTTAGCAAAACATGAATATCTAATATTTACTTAATATTGGCAGTTATTCTGATTCATAAGAAGTAAAAGCGAACTAAGGAAGAATACCCACATGAAGACATTTTATAGAGCAGCTCAGGATTTCCTTAACTTCTGATCCTCGATTTTTAAATAAATATAATGACAGAAACCACCTTTTGTGAGGATTAAATGAGATAATACATGCACGTAGTCCTGTGTCAGCAGATAATAAGCCCCGAATAAATATCAGCTACTCTTAATTACTGGCATTATCTTTAGAGTGTTTGCAGAATAAAACCTATCACTTGGCACACAAAGCTCTGACAGGACGTGGTACTGCTCCCATGCTCAACTTCATTTGTTATTTCTACTCCTCTATCTCCTCACTTTATGGCCCGAGCCCTATCAGACTTCTTAAAGTGTCCCAAACACACTGTTCTCATATGTTTGTGCCTTAGTACGTGCCATTTGCTCCACACGGGATGCCTATCCCTGTGTGTCTGGCTGATGTCTAATTTTTAAGTCTCAGTTTCAATGCCATCTCCTCTGCCTTCAGGCAATCTCAGGAAACACCTTTACCCATGCACTGCATTTTCACTATAGCAATTATAATTATTATTTACGTATCTGTAAATAATAATTCCTACTAGACATCAGCTGTGAAAATTCTAAGAAAGCAGTATCACTTTCAATTTTAAGTAGAATAAGGTGAAAATAAACTTGAATATTTAAATAAACACGTGAGGCCGTTTTATTTGGCTCTTTTAGGTGTATTCTCTAAGACCTACAAATTCTCCACATAAAAATCTTTAGTCACAGATTAGTCTGTTCTGTCTCTCACCTGTTAAAGGAAAGATTAATTGTTTGTAGTTTAATCAGCGATTCCATTTCTTCAGGCAAAGAATTTAAAAAATTGTTCCTAAATTGCAAAGAAAAAGATGATTTACAAAGTTTGAAAATTTGTACAAATTTAATTTATAATTAAAGTGTTGATCAGGGTGCCTGGGTGGCTCAGTTGGTTAAACATTTGCCTTCAGCTCAGGTCATGATCTCGGGCTCCTGGGATTGAGTGCCACATCACATCAGGCTCCCTGCTTAGCGGGAAGTCTGCTTCTCCCTCTCCCTCTGCCCCTCCCCTCTGCTCATGCTCTCTCTCTCTGATGCATGCCCTCTCTCTCAAAATAAATAAATCTTTAAAAAAAACAAAGTGTTGATCAGACAAAAAATTATGTAGCTCGGTTTGTCAGTCTTTGATCTAATCTCATTAAGGCTGAGTCCCGAGAATTCTGAATCAGTCAGCTGCCTCAGGTATTTGATTAGTGTGCCAAATCCTAACACCAATATGCAACCAACTGATAAAACTGGGATCTTTAATAATATATTTTAACAGGGCAAACACTGTAAACTAATCACTTATCTCCTTCAAACTGATCTCAGCAATACTTCTCACAGAGAGGGCCCTTGAGATCATGCCTGTAAATACCACATTATTTGAGTCCACAAATATTCGATTGGTGTTTAATACACGTATCTTGCATACAGACACGAAATTCTACTCTACGCAGAACTGTACAATTTTATGAAAGAAAATGAAACAGGAAGTGATGAAATTCTATACATTTAGAAATTTGGGGCTTTCTACTACATAGGTATTAAGAAGTCTATTTCTACTCTAAGTTTACAATTTCAATTTGCACAATGCATATATTTTTTAAGAATCTGAGAACAAAGCATGGCAGTAAACAGAATCTCATTTATTATTAGAAGGATCTGGGAACAATGTTAAAAGAAAGGTTAACAACAGGAAGGCAGATGGATTCTAGAGCCTATATAATTACTTATAATAGAAAATATTTGTGAGAAAATTATATCCAACTAGATGGCTACCTATTACAACTGGGTAATTTTCTCTAAATTTCTTTGTGTTCAGAAGTCAAGCCTAATAATATGTTAAGTCATACTTTCTACAACTATGGTCTTTTTTCTTTTCTCTGTACTTTTCTCCTGTTATTATCTTTATTAAGTTGTACCAAATAACCTACTGCTAGTTTCTATCCTTTTCCTAGGGTCTTATATACCTACTGATACCAGATATAAAAGTGTACGTTAGGGGCGCCTGGCTGGCTCAGTCGGTTAAGTGACTGCCTTTGGCTCAGGTCATGGTCCCAGGGTCCTGGAATGAAGCCCCACATCGGCCTCTCTGCTGGGCGGGGAGCCTGCTTCTCCCTCTCCCTCTGCTGCTCCCCTTACTGTGCTCTCTCGCACTCTGTCAAGTAAATTAAAAAAATAAAATAAAATAAATAAAATAAAAGTGTGTATCAGTCATTTCATTAGAAACTTAAAGGTATAGACAAAGGCGCACACACACAAACACACTGAAAATTGGGATAAAAATAAAGAGCAGTAGTAAGTACATGAATTCATTCTCTTTACTCCATTAATACTGAACTACAATGTGGTTTTACACTGCTTTGCCAGGGTAATTGCCATCCCAAAACAGAAGTAAGTCTACATTTAATAGGAGCAGAGTATTAGATTTGATTTAATCCCATAAGCCAAAAAAAAAGTCTCTATAGGCAGAATAAATCCTCAAACGGATATAACAGCTTATTGTTACTTACCTATTGCTTGAGCACAGCAAGAGGAGCTACAACTTAAATAAACTAAAAGCACATCTGGTAATTATATATGAGTAGGAAGCGCAGATAATAGAACTATAGCTTACAAATAAAAACTTAAAGCCCAAACAAATAAATATTTGACTATCTACCTCTGAGTCATTTACTATTACCCTCAATGAACTGTGGCAATTCTGATCCTGTCACTTCAACTTAGGACATATTTAAATTAAACTTCCTATTACCTTTGCAGAGACTTAGTTTCTTTCCTTTTGTTGCCACTCATGGTGGTCTTTTTTTTCTTTCTGGCCTTGAATATTTACTATAATATTTTGAAACCAAACAGGCTCTTTTTAAGAGAAGCCATGCTAGCTGCTGTGCCAGCACAGGATTTTGACAGTTTTATGCTATTTACTTTCAGAAAAGGAAAAACAGGAAACAAACACTTTCCATGGGTTATTTGTAGTTTTGCTTAAGCATGAATTTAAAGAATATGTTAATATTTTCTAATATTTTAAATAATTATTTAATTTAACTTATCAACTGCCTACAAATGATAGATATTTGATTAAAATATTTCCTAAATGCTTAATTTTAGATTTGTCCTAAAACATAATTAATAAACTAATGAGCCAATTCCCACACTTACTTAGGAAATATGAGGGAAAGAGCAAATGTTAGGCAAAACTCAAAGACAAGTTATAATGAAAAAGTGAAGGAATAAAATCAATACATACCTGAGATCTAAAAAAGTCAATTTTTGAAGCATACATAATTCCAAGGATATAAAGGAAAGCTTATTAAAACTGAGATTGACATCAGAAACCATTTCCTTCAGTTCCACAATCCTGAAACAAAAATAATTTTAAAATGTTAGCTCTTGGGGCGCCTGGGTGGCAGAGCGGTTAAGCGTCTGCCTTCGGCTCAGGGCGTGATCCCGGCGTTATGGGATCGAGCCCCACGTCAGGCTCCTCTGCTATGAGCCTGCTTCTTCCTCTCCCACTCCCCCTGCTTGTGTTCCCTCTCTCGCGCTGGCTGTCTCTATCTCTGTCTTATAAATAAATTAAAAAAAAAAATCTTTAAAATGTTAGCTCTTGAATTCACTGTCAGAACTTCAAAACTACAGGTAAAGCATAGGAGGAAAAGTCCTATATTATTTTTGCTAAGTAAGATTTTCTGTAACTTTTTTCTCACAAAAATTTCAATCAGTTTGTATTCTTTAACATAGTCATTTTCTTTTAGGCTGCATAATTACAATATTCTCTGTATCTGAGTACTTCACAATGTTTTTTAACTATGATATGTCAACATTTTTAAAGTATAGTATTTTTTGTCCAAATTATCATTATATTAATCATGACTGCAAGAAAACATTAAGTTAATTCCTAGGTTTGGTAAGTGTCACGACTAAGAAACTTAAGTCAAAAGAAAGACTTAAATATTTCTAAGAAAGCCTAATCAACTTTAGTAATTTTAAAGCATGTTATTAACTATAAGAACAAGAAATGTTAGATAAGATATGATTTGCCAAGAAATGAAACTATATGAAAGAAAGAACGTCAACTGCTATGCTAAAGAAAGATAAGTTTGGATATGTAACTGATAAGACTTTTTTGGGAAGTTTTTGGATATATGTATATGTAATTCTTCTGGAAATCTGGTCTAAAGAAACAGTATGTTTTGTTTTATTTATTGCCATAATCAACTTTATAGTATATAAATAGATTTTAAAAGTATTGTTTACAACATAGGAAAACACTTATGACAAACCAGTTAAGATACAAATTGTATATATAATTCTAAATGGAAAAGAGCCTGAAATAAAACATGCCATGAATAGAATAGTGATGGGACCACAAATGATCTGTCCCTTCATTTTGTCCAAAATTTTATGAATAAGTATTATTTTCACAATCAGGAAATAATACAGTGAAAAGTATGACTTGCGAAATAAAAATTTACGAAAGAGGAAAATGATTCAGAAACTCTCTAGATCAAGGTATGTCTTTACTACCTTTCTTCAAGGTATGTCTTTACTACCTTTCTTCTTTGGCCCTCTAAATTGCCAAAAATATGATGAAATAATAGAGGTAACAGAATAATCTATTGTTTTGCATATGAATTACCAGACTGTGAGGTAAAATGAGAAATAAGGAATAAGGTGATGTGTTTTAACTCCTTCCATCTTCATTCCCAGTTTTGATCCAGGATCCCCAAGGCAAACTCATCCTGAGAGCAAATCTAACTGCTCAGTTCTTCTGTCAAGTACCCTCAGAGCCCTTTAAACAAGAGAGGAGGAGATGAACTAGATCTCCTTTTGCTATGGAATCTCAAGGTTAATTTACTTTTAGATCGATATTCTCCAAACTGCCCTGCAAAACAGAAAGCAAGTTAAAGTTTGTCTGACTGTTTAAATATTTTAAACATCTAAAAAATGTTTTTGACGGTCAGATGAAAGCCATTTTATTTTCCCAATCACCTTTTTTATTTTTTTTAAGTATTTAAGTGCTAAGTGCTAGGCATTGGTTAAATGTTTTGTGTGGATTATGTCATTTAATTTAATTCTTATAAAATAGGTACTTTATTATCTTTACTTCATGGGTAGGGAAACTAAGAGCAGCTAGTTAACCTGTCCAAAGCCACACACCTCATAGATCTGGGATACAGATACATGCAATTGACTCCATTGTCCAAGTTCTTTACCATTACCCGACTCTGTTTCCCATACTGTTGTTTTAATTGCAAGGTTATTTGTCAACTTTCTTTGGGTTTATAGTTTACTGCAAGATAACAATCATTTTAAAAGTTCAATATTATGCTAAACTAATTTTCTCTCATAACCTCAAGATTTTGCTGTAACTAGTATCAACAAAGACATACTGAACAGTACAAGACAATGCACATGACTTCTAATATTTGATAGTAAAGAATCCTTTTCTGGGAGGAAAATATTAACAGAATTATCTGTTTTTTATTGCTTGTACTATCAGTGAAAAATTCAGTGGCTTGGCAAAGCCCAAAATAAAAATTCCTATTAATCCACGTGGACCTGGCTTTGGATGGTGTCTTTAAACTTTTCCTCTAATATTTCATTACATGGAAAAAGTAATCTATATTTTTAGTAATTCTAATACCCATTTTCCATGTTTAAGATGTAAAAGAAAATCAAATTTTAAAAAACTTATATACCTCTCAGAACTGATGTTAATATGTCTCAGAAAAGACTTAGATGAATTTTGCTAAATGCCCCAAATATCAATGAAAAAAAATCTGCATATACTTTCAAATTAAAAAACCGTGAAAAATAATTATTCTTGCCACTGAGATGCAAACATAACTTAGAGAATGACTCACAACTTAACAGAAATGATATCATGAACAATTCTCACCTTTTAGGTATTTCACAAAGCTGATTCTTACTGAAGTTAACAGAAGTGATAATGTTGCCTTTTACTGCATCAAATACTTCATCAGGAATTAAAGTTGTTTGTTTACCACTAAATGAAAAATGGTTTAAAAATACATCATCCTTAGTAGTATAGAAAGATATGATTATTACTTTTCACTTTTAAAGGTTCTTAAAGATTTTATGAGTTTTCAAGGCAACAAGGCAGTTGCTTCTGAAGAACACTTTGAAGTTCTTTATAAAGAATGCCACAAAAACCTACAAACTCACAAAATATTAACCATTAAGAATTCAGACAACAAATCATATCACAATATACTGTACCATATTTTCTGAGCATTCACACACTCAATGTGAATAAAACCACATACATCTTCAGAGTCCAAGATGTTTAGAAATCATATAGTAAATGGATAATAATTAGCAAGTGGATTCTTCTACCTTAGAATAGAACTAAATCTATAATTTTAAAACTGCTGTCATCCCTTTTCTAACAGGGATTATCTGCCAACTTTATGTAGCTATGTAGTTAACTGCAAGGTAACAATCATTTTTAAAAGTTCAACACTGGGGTGCCTGGATGATTCAGTCAGTTAAGCCTCTGCCTTCGGCTCAGGACATGATCCCAGGGTTGAGTCCCAGGCTGGGCTCTCTGCTCAGCAGGGAGCCTGCTTCTTTATCCCTCTCTCTCTGCTGGTCCCCCTGCTTGTGCTCTCTCTCTGTCAAATAAATAAATAAAATCTTTAAAAAAAATAAATAAAAATTTAAAAATAAAGTTCAACATTATACTAAACTGTTTCTCATAACCTAAGCCAATTTCTCTCTCCTTTAGCATGTGACAAGGTAGACAGGGTAGTGGCCTTAGACTAAACTCTTCCTGATCTTACCATTAAGGAGCTTTTTAAAATTCACTTCACTTTCTCTTAACCTCAGTTCTGTGAAATTAGAATCTGAAGTTATTCATTGTTATGTGGGTCAGAGCTTTTGCAAATATAAATGTAAATAAATTTCCTTTTCAATAAAATTTTCAATAAAGTACACATTTAATCTTAAATGAAAGTAGAGTAGTACTCCGACATTTGCAGATTTAACAATTTGTTAATGTTACAATTAGCCATTTGTCCTCATGTTCTTCTTTTACAATTTTCAATGCCTAATACATCATCCACTTAAAAATACTGTTGATGGGGGCGCCTGGGTGGCACAGCGGTTAAGCGTCTGCCTTCGGCTCAGGGCGTGATCCTGGAGTTATGGGATCGAGCCCCACATCAGGCTCCTCTGCTATGAGCCTGCTTCTTCCTCTCCCACTCCCCCTGCTTGTGTTCCCTCTCTCGCTGGCTGTCTCTATCTCTGTCAAATAAATAAATAAAATCTTTAAAAAAAAAAAAATACTGTTGATGGAATGCGAAATCAATGACTTTATGAAAATGAAAACAATTATTTGTAATAATCATGTCCAATATAGAGAACCCGGTAAGAAAGGCATTGTAATACAGATAGGTAAAAAGACAGCCTAAATTTCACAGTTTTTATGCCTTCTACTTCTGCTGTAGGGCCCTATTTTCTATTGTACAAATGTAGCATTTTTATCTTTTTAATCAGAAATGCTCAAATCATGGGGAACTAATTTATTGTAATCAAACACTGAAGACTCACACTCTTTTAAAAAATATTTAGTTGAAGGCATTTATGCCTTGATATAGGGAATTCATTTATATTTTAAATGGAATTCTCCTTCTCAATTAAAGTCTGAGGAAAACAAATTACAATAAATTTAGAATCAAAACAATCTAAGACGTATGGTCTTCAATGCTATCTTTAAAACACTTTTGTTATATCTGTGACTTAAAAAAGTGGGAATGATTATCTCAAAATTGTATTAATAATACTTTATAGATTGTTTGGGAGATTAAAGGCAACAGCACATGTAAAATACCTAGTACAGTGCCCAGCATAGAATAGACTCAATAAATTGTATCCATTCAGGGTCGAGGGAATGAAGGCGGAGAAAAAAATTCTAAGGCAGGAATCAAGTCTGTCTCATCATCATTCAGTGTATTATGACACCTCGCATTGGATTTGAAACCTAGTAGGCTCCAAAAACATCTACTGAATAAATGGGTATATTATGCGAAAGAGAAGACATGCTAAGCTGCCATGCTATGCTATGAGAAAAGAGGGATACAAATATAAGTATGGAAGAGTACTATCTTGTGTTCCAGTATCAAAGAAGGAAGTTGGCTTAGAGTAGGGATTTCTACATACATCAAAGTGTCAGACTAAAGGTGGAAACAGTGTGAATGAAACAACAGATCTGAGACAGAAACTGTATCCTGACCTCTGAGAAGGTGATTCCTACTGACACATTATGGAAAAGAGGTCAGACACTAATGCTTACTGTTAGATAACTGAATAACTCTGGTCACCTGACTTGAACTTCAGTCTGTATCCTTCTGTATTTTCATTACCATATCCAGACATGAGCTAATCACTGTAGGAGTATTGCTTAATTTTATCATTGTTGCCTTAGATAGTACTGAAAGAATACTTAACCTTTGCATGGGTTATCTTCTTTCCCCAATCAAATACACTTCCATATTATAAACATTTTTTGGCTTTTGCCCCAATTTACATACCAATATTGCAATTGTTCCAGGTTTAATACATATGTAATACAGCATAATATTATGGCATATTATTTGGCTTAAATGTATTAATGGGATACAACCTCTCTAGCTTTTCCTGCTTAAGGTCTTCGTTAACTAAATTATACTAATTTCTTATTTACTAATAGAAACTCTCCCTTTAACTAATTAACTAAATAGAGACTCTCCCTTTAACTCATTAACTAAATAGAGACTAATAAAATCCTCTCTTGATGCTGGTTACTAAAGCAATTTTATTACCAACCAATATAGTCACTCCTATTTTTTATAATAATAAAATGTTCTTTATTATAAAAATGTCAATATTAAGAAACATGTATCTCTTAAACATAGTAAACACAAATCACTGAAGGAATGGTATTTAAGTTCACTGTACTTTTAATATGCTTTTATCTCATCACTGTTTTTGCAATTGCTACTACTCTACTAATACACTCTGAAGAATTCTTCCTCACCAAATTTCCTTTTATCTGAAGGATTATTTCTCAAAGTTTCCTATATATTCTGCAGTGTTTAAGAAAATTACATACCTATAGTCTAATATTTTTAATGTGATGATAGCATGTACATTGACTCTGGATTCACTTGGTAGTGTCATGGCAGTCCCAATAACAGAATCACTTGGGCTAGGTCCATCATCTGGCAAGAGAAAAGTTATATGAAACCAATATTTATACTATACTATAAAATCATTTTTAAATTCTTGAAAGTATATAAAAATGATATATATGATTTCTAGATATTATTAGTAAGAATGTCTTTAGTCATATACTTTATTTCTAATAACTCAAATCTAGGTCTAGAATTTAATATTTAATTAATAGAAATTAGATGAAATTACTATAATATGGCTTCAAAATCTTTTAATAAATCCTACAGAAAATTTAGGAGTAGGAAAGAACCTTCAAAAAATAACTACAATCTCGCAGAAGAAACGACACTAATCCTTCCTCTTAAGAAAAATAATATGGTGTATTAGAAGGAATGTGTTGACAAAGGAAAAATACCACTTCCCATAAATGTCTACCAAATAGGCATATACCTATCTTCTGACTTAGGACATACGGAAACTGATTATCCTCAATCACTTGAAACCTGGGGATTTACATAATCGAGTAAGCTTTTCGTACATTACTTATGTTGAGGCTTTTTTTCAGCAAATGCAAGACCTTATTTTCAATAGATATTTCCTAACATACATGCATACTCACACACAATTAACCCCCTCACTAGTCTCCAAAGACTTAACACTCCCATTGTACGATATAATGAACAACACAAACAAAAAGCATACACATCAAAAAGAAATGGCTTTGTGACTTTTTGGCAAAAGAGACTGCAAGCCATCTAGACAGAAATAAAATAAGACAACTAATTTTTAACAATGTGAAAAAACTGAAACAGTCCTGGCATTCATCATATGTTAAGAGCATAAGGCATACCAAAAGAACATAAAACAATTAGTAGTATCTCTGTTCTTGCTTCAGCCCAGAGGCATTTAATGAACATTTGTTGAAAACTATGAAGTATATTTCTCTTGCATGGAGCTCATCAATAATTCACTAATCAATGATCATTGAGCTAGTATTTCTTATGCAAATAACATATGGATATTTTGTTCGTAGAAAGAGCACAGAATAAAAGTATCGAATAGAAATAAAAGACATCAAGATATTTATTAGTATCAAGTAAATGCTTTGGTATTTAGAAATATCCTAGCATTTTGGTTATGTCACTTTAAAAAATATGGAATATATATTGCCAAATTACATCAGCAGATAGGCAACATCAAACCAGCAACAAAACCCAGCATTATTTTTTAAATATACGTGCATACGAGCATGACAACATACTGAGATAGGGTATTCTCAACACTTTCCAAAGAGCTACTTTTAATAATCAGCATCAAGAAAAATGAAAGAGGGTGCCTATTATCCCTTGGGAGGGAACTACACAAGAGATAGATTTTCTTTTCACTATATATCCTTGTATATTGGTTGAATTTTTTTACCAGGTACATTTACTGACTTTTTAATTACAAAACCTGAGATGGCAATACTCCCTAAATTGATCTACAGATTCAATGTAATCCCTATCAGAATCCCAGCTGACTTCTTTGTAGAAATCAACAAACTGATTCTAAAATTTATGTGGGATTACAAGAAATGCACAATAACTAAAGAGAATATATGGGAAATATCTGTACCTTCCTCTCAATTTTGTTGTAAACCTAAAATTACTCTAAAAAAATTAAGTCTTTAAAATTTTTTTTGATTATTCTGATATGACTTCTGACTGACTCATATCAAAATTATTACATTTTTCTGGAGGAGAAAGCATACCTGGAAAACAAAGGAAACTCCCTGATTGGCAGGAAATAAGAGTCTTAGAAAATTAGGTTAATTTATTTGAAGGTAAAGGTGGAAAATGGAAATTGCTGAAGTATATAATTATCTTATTCATTTAACATACACTGACCAGCAATATGGTGCTAGGTTAGGCTGTGCATAACCAACAGTCATGAGCTAAATTAACAGTTGCTGTTTTTAGCCACTAAGTTGTACAGTGTTTGTTACGCAGTGATATGCTAGTATAGCTTTTTTTTTATTAGTCTAGTGTATCCTTCAATGATATACATAAAATAAAAATTGGGATATAGTACAATTTTAGTGAAGCATTAAAAATTAAATGTATAGTATCATTTTCTCTTTCAGTGCACATTCATGCTAAATTAACATATCCTGAAAAATGTGTTTTATCTTTATACTTAGCAAAACTATGCATGAAGTGGATATTCAAATAACTATTAATATACTTCCCAGGCCACAGAATTCATATACTGTACATAAAAGTTAAGTTTTGCTCTTTTTTTTACAGTTAAAGCACTAGGATGCTATTGAATCTTTGCTATATTTTCCAATTGATACACTGTAACAGAAATCAAAGAAATTAAGGATAAAATATTACTATCGTGAATTTAAGGATGTTTTTATAACTTCAGCGTATTTATGACCTGTGTGGATTCATAATTAGAACCGTACCTGATAGGGACCATTTCCTCTAATTATTTACACCCAAAATACATGTAAATTTATGTACTGTTAGCACTTCACCACCTTTCATATTATCCTCCAAAATATAGGGAAAAATAGAAAAGTACCTTTAATCTTACTTCGCAGATATTTTAAGACTTCTTGGGTTCCTTTCTGAGAAGGTGGAGAAAAGACACATATTGACCAAGACATACACCTTGCAGTTTCATAGATCAACATGCATGTCTGAATTTTCAAATTTAAAAACCAGAACTGAATTCTAAATATGCTTACATTTATAATTTCTCTTCGTATGGTTCTCAAAGGATTTCCTTCTAGTGCCAGAAATTTCAAATGAAGTTTTCCCAACGAACATGGTAGACTACAAAAAGATTAGAATGATTTCAGGGAAAACATGAAGAGTAAGTATAATTCAACCAATAGTTGGTAGACTATAAAACTAACAACATATGACAAACTATGTATCATAGAATAGTGTCAAAAAGAGAGCTCAGTTAACATAGGCCTAAAATATCTCCCTTTGAAATAAATGCTGAACATGTAAAAGAAAAAACAGACTTGTCTTGAAATTGTTATATTGTGACTGCAAAAAATGTGAGCTACAAAAAACTGTAGAACGTAAATTTGAATGAATCAGTGATTCAAGATAGCCATTACTCAAGGATACTAAATGTTTCAATTTTGTCCTTCAAGTAAGCAAATGAAATTCTTCCCTAATAATCTCATATTATTTCCCACAGACAAAAGCACTCCTAGCTCACAAATATTGTAATCAACCCCCAATACCAATTAATTTTTTAATGAGATTATAATCAAATTGCTTCTGTTCTTTATCTTTCAGTAGCTCCCCATCTCTTAATGAATGAAAACTTACTCTTCACAGGCATTTTAAGGACCTATTCTATATGGCCCCAATTTACCTTTCAAGCCCTAAATTGTCACAATCTCCCTAATTGTACCCTATTTACCAGGTCAACTTGATTCCTTGCTGTTCTCTCAATATACCCCTATAATTTCCTGAAGGTTTTCTTTGTGCAGTTTTGTCCCATCAAGTCAATCATTTTCACCACCTTACCTGTGGACTTGAAAATCATGGTCATCCTTTAAAGATCATATGGTGGGACGAGAGTGAGGCATGACCCTGAAGGTTAGTATGCTCTTAAATTCTGTGCTCTAGGCACTTAACCTGCCTCACCCTAGTCCCAGTCCTAAAGATCATCTAAAAAGGTTTCTTCCTCTACAAAATCTGCCCTATTCCTCTCAATAAATTGCTGATTCCTATATTTCCTTTAAGTCTTCAAAGCAATTTTGTATCTCTCCCATGGCTTTACATTTGTTTAATAAATTTAACAAATATTTATCAGGTACTTTCTGTATACCCAGACACTGATCTAGGAGTTAGAGCAGTGAACAAAACAGATAAAAACCCTGACTTCTTTTTATGTTCTAAGTGGATTAGAGTAACTTATAAATATATCTGATTCTATTAGTGTTTTAAGCTTGCTGCCAAGGACCAAATCTAACCATTCTTTGTAGGTCTGCAATGATACTTGTTCAATAAATATTTAGTGAATTCAATTGAGAAAAAAAGATCTCTACATGTTCTTTACAAATCTTATTAACTTATGAATTATAAGCAAATACCGGTATGATTTCTTATTCCTTTGATCTTTAAACTTACCTACTAATATCATTGTTACTTAGGTCAAGCCTTTCCAAAGACTGTAGTAGTGTAATTTCATCTGGAACAGATTTTAACTTATTATCCCGCAGGTCTAGCACAAGGATAGAATTCAGATGCTTAAGATGTTCTGGTCCTAATATTTCAATCTGGTTTTCACCTACATATAATTCCTACAAAACCAAAGATGAATCGTATGTATTTCTGTATTCAATTTTATGTTAGATAATAAAAATAAAATTGAAATTTCAAATCACTGAAAAACACATGAAAAAAAGTAAGTTTCTAATTACTAAGGTGCTTAAGTTTTCAATTACAAGTAAGCTGTCTTACAGCTAAAAAGGGTAAAACAAGATTTTCAAGGATTTTCTGATAATTTAAAAATAATTAAAGATTTAATCTGTCAGAAAGTTCCAAGTTTACAAACCAAAGCACAGAAATGATTTAGTAGTTACATTTATAGAATTAATAAAAATACAAATCTAAGAACTATACCGATAAAAAATTTTAACTTTTAAAATAAGCCATAAAAAGTTATAAACAGTTTGTTGTTATTCAACATTTTCACTAGTGGTTAGTTGTTTTAAAAGATTTATTTTAGAGAGAGCGAGTGAGGTCAGAGGCAGAGGGAAAGAGAGAATCTCCAGCAGACTCCATGCTCTGCGGGGAGCCCTATACAGGGCTCCATTTCACAACCCTGAGATCATGACCTGAGCGGAAACCAAGAGTCAGACACTTAACTGAGCCACCCAGGTGCCCCTCATTAGTGATTATAAAATATAGTGATTTCCCATTAACAGAATCTATAATTATCATATATAACTAATGTTTAACTAAATAACTTTTTCAGTTCCTTTTATCACTGTCACCATTCTGTTTAAGAGAAGCCCTTTTAACTCTAATAGATAGAAGTATACATGAAGGAAAACAAAGCATGGCAAATTTAAGACAATGTTAATGCTATATACTTAAAACCAAAAGAAATAAATTAATTTTAAACAGACTCAATTATGATAAAGTAAACATGAGAGGTGGCAACTAACAGAATTAGATACATACTCCCTCCTAGTACTCCAGGTGTCCTACAGTATGACTCCACCTTACTATGTCGCCTCATCATCTACTCTTCCAATTATATACTACTCCCCAGATGAAATGGACAAATTCCTATATTTAAGTTGATTATTTCTTTAAAAAAAAAAATCTGCTGGGACACCTGGGTGACTCAGTCAGTTAAGCATCTGCCTTCAGTTCAGGTCATGATCCCAGGGTCCTGGGATCAAGCCCTGCATCGAGCTCCCTGCTCAGTGGGGAGTCTGCTTCTCTCTATCTCTCTCTCTCCCCCTCCCTCCTTCCCTCCCTCTGCCCCTCCCCACTGCTCGTTCTCTCTCTCTCAAATAATAAAAATCTTTAAAAAAAATTTACAAGCTTCTTAAAAAAAAATGTACTACTAACAATACCATTAACGTATTTAGCGAGACTAAAATTCTGAAAAATATAGGAAAAACATAGCATTTATAACTAATACATATTTCCAATGTAAAGCAAGATTAAAAATTTCATTTTCATAATTAACTTTTGGATAATATATAGTTTAATAATCATCTAAATATTACCTTTAATAATCTACAAGAAGGAAATTCTGGTAGAAAACGTAATTTATTCCTCCGCAAATAAAGCAATTCTAGTGATTCCATGTTAGCCAATTCAGGAGGTACAGCTTCTAAGAGATTTGAATTACAATCCAAATGCTTTAATCCTGTAATACATAGTAAGTGAAAAACAAAAATATTTTAATAAAGAGAAAAATATCGGTCTATAATTGTATATACATTCAAAGAACGTGTATATCATCATGAAGAATTACAAACCCATGCCATTGTATACTGCTAATTAAGAATCCTAGAATATCACTGAATGAAATAAACATAAACTGAGATTGCTTTCATATTTAATTATAATTAAAGAGATATGACATTAAAAATGATGTTTAATAATAGTCCAAGTCATCTTTATAATGGTAAAAAACAAAATATTCCAGTACTCTGTTAAGGTATTCTAAAATACACAAACTACACATTATGAGATATTATTTCCCTCAGTAATTATACATCTTTATTTTTTTAAAGATTTTATTTATTTAGAGAGAGAGAGAACAGGAGCAGGGGGAGGAGCAGAGGGAGAGAGAATCTCAAGCAGATTCTGCAGTGAGCATGGAGCCTGACACAGGGCTTGATCTCACAACCCTGAGATCATGACCTAAGCTGAAATCAAGAGCCAACCGCTCAACCAACTGAGCCACCCAGGTGCCCCAGTAATTATACATCTTTAAAAAGAAAAAGCTTAAGGTAGTTAAAGACATGCATGCGTACTAGCTGTATGAATGGAGGTCAAGTAACTGGCTAGTAATAGCTTAGATACATGTATTTAAATTAGGAAAGTTGACTTTCTGTCAAAAAGCCTTGGATTTCTATATTTGTCCTCCTGTTCTTCCATCTATCCATACTGCCTATTTCTCCCTCCCTGTCTTTCTCTTCTTTTCCTATTTTTGTTTAAATTACATGCTTTCTCTAACATCTTAGCTAACACTACGGACAGGAAAGCATATTATAGCTCAAGAAGGATGTTCTTACTTGCAGCATCTCTCTTACCTCTTGGATATTTCTTTCTTAAAAAGGCATATAAGAAAACAAAAATGGAAAAAAGTAAAGGTCTTCTTTCCCTTAAGGATTCAATAAGCAGCTTTCTCCCTAAAACATATCACAGATTCTTCCATTATGGTGGCCACCACATATTTTCCACAACTCACTCTCAACCCCCTAGTTTGAATAGGTGATATACATTTTACAACTTTTTTGCTGTACTTTGAGCCTATCGATTTTAACATAATGCAAGACTGAGCTGATATTGCCTTAGGCTGTTGCTTTTAGTATTTAAAGAAGATAATTTTTTCAAAAGAAATGTAATAGCACTGCTTTCAACAAATACTATAATAATTTATGTATTATTTGGCTAGAGCATTTTTTAAAATGTCACAATTGGGCGCCTGGGTGGCTCAGTCCCTTAAGTGTCTGCCTTCAGCTTGGGTCATGATCCCAGGGTCCTGAGATCAAGCCCTGTATCAGGCTCCCTGCTCAGCAGGGAGCCTGATGCTCCCTCTCCCTTTTCCCCTGCTTGTGCTCTCTCTCTCTCAAATAAAAAAATATAATCTTTAAAAATAAGGATCAAATAAAATAAAATAAAAAATGTCACAATGTGATTCACCCCAAATCCAGTAAATTCTATAAAAAAAAGTTTGTTTTAAAAGTTAAGACACTGGGGCACCTGGGTGACACAGCAGTTAAGCATCTGCCTTCGGCTCAGGGCGTGATCCCGGCGTTATGGGATCGAGCCCCACATCAGGCTCCTCCGCTATGAGCCTGCTTCTTCTTCTCCCACTCCCCCTGCTTGTGTTCCCTCTCTCACTGGTTGTCTCTGTCTCTGTCAAATAAATAAATAAAATCTTTTAAAAAAATTTTAAAAAAAAGTTAAGACACTACAGTTTTCACAACTGTTTGCATGTAAGAGCACTGACTGCGAATATAAGCAGTGTATAGTGGAAAGAGCAATGGGGATGGAGTAAGAGGACTCAAGCCCTTATAGAATTGCTGTGATTCAAGCTTTGGCTCTACAATATATAATATAATTTCTAAGCCTAGGTTTATGAATCTTTAAAATGTAAAAAATACACATCCCCCTAACAATACAACTTCATGATGGCAAAACAATATATGTAAGAGCATTTGAGTTACAAAGAACCACACAAATGTTAGATGTTGTTCTTGGGGCCCAGTCATTAATAGTGAAATAACAACTAAATGTCCTACTGATGATAGTTCAAAAGTATCACTGTCATGGCTAAAGGAAGAAAGTATCTGATCATTAATTATATAGTATATTGGAAAAACTGCTATAAATTAAAAGTATTTTTCTACTTATTCCCCTCTTTTCCCATCTCTCAAGATAAGTTCACCCAATTTATGAAAAAAAAAATTCAAGCTTCTTATATATTAAGATAACGTATTTTATGTTTAGCTCTACTTTTTAACTCCTTTACGAAAAATGGCAAAGATAAGCAAAGTCTTAATTACTGGTATCCCAAGTAAAGGCTCCCCTAAAATATCAACTCGATTTATGGAAGATTTAACTTATACATTCCTATTACAAATGACAAAAGATTATTAATCTAAAGTAAAATATCAAAATTTTACAAATTTATTTCAAAATGATCTGTAAAGAGCTATACAAAATCACTTCTACAACTTCCCCAAGAGGGAGGCTTAAAAAAATGAAGAGGGCTTATACGTGATTAGCAGAAAAGACTAGATAAGGTAAATAGTGTACAGCTGACACACAGTATGCTTATCAACCAGGAAATAATAATAGTTTGCCTTTAAACAAACAAAAAAAAATGACTATAATGATTTCATCCTTTAAATCAAGATTTCTAAATTAATTAAGTATAATTATTTAAAAGGTACTGAAATGTGCCTTCAATTACTTTATCCCTTAATATTAGTTCTAGAATATGTTAAATATGATGGTTCAATGGTAAACTTCAATAGAACCACTATTTTAACCTTTTTTTTAAAAAAATGATTGACCATTTGGGCAAAACTAGACTATCTCCTGGCATCATTACTTATGGACCATGAGGAGGCTACAGCTATAACATAACCACAAGTAGAATCACCTATTAGAAGCGAAGAACCTCTTAGTGAATATTGAATGAATGAACAGATAACATAGCTCAAAACCCTAATCAATATCTCAGGTATATAATTTTACCATAATTCATAATCATATTTTATTCTCCTCTTTTTGATATCCCAAAATATGCTTTTGGTGGTAACTATTTAGGAAGTTAAGCTAGACAATAATGGTCTGGAGAAAATCTGACTACTTGCTACTATTTGCTTTACCCACATAAAATCTATTATTTTACTTCCCTGTAACTAACAATGTTAAAATTTATTTTCCTAAATATAATTTGCACCAACTTCACATTTATATATGTTTTAAAAGAGAGAAGATTTACTTTTCATTCCACTTATTTCTGCTGGCAAACTCTTCAGCTGATTACTGGAAAGATTGAGTCGCACCAGACTGGAGAGAGACGAAAAACTAGCAGGAACAGTTGTAAGACGATTGTTGGAAATATCCTTTAGAAAGAGAATGAACGAATGAATCAATCAATCAATCGATCGATAAATGAATAAATAATCGATCCCTCAAAGGGATTCCAGGATTTTGAGGAGATTGCAACATAAAGAAAGACTATTTCAGAGGTGTTGTTTTGTAACCCTCATTCACTGACGATTTTACAAGTTGTCTGTCATTCATTACTTCATATTCTTTAAGAGCACTATGTGCCCAGTAATGTAGCAGAAAGGAATCATAATGAATTCTGACTTCAGAAATACTTTACATAAAGGTTTCTGTTATTACTAAGTCATGCTATATCATACAACATGTTTTTAATTTAAAAAATCCATTTGTCCATCTAATATTTATTTAGTACCTAGGATAAATAAAGCAAACGGTGCAGGTAAACTGTAATATGAAATGACAAATGTCTCTACAAGAGAGAAAAAATCTTGAAAGAAAAAATATAAAGCTGAGAAAATGGACATTTTAATTTTTAAGGAAAAAAATATTCCCTTTGGTTCTTCTGCTGACCTCAGCAAGTTCTCTTTGACTAAGTCCAGAAGTTTACACTCTGCTTTTCTTCATTCAAGCATGCCTAATTAATGTCTATTCCTTTAAGCCATTGTTTCTGTTTGTTTTCTTTAAAACATAAAGAGTTATGAGAGAACTTTTTCTTGAAACTCCATTTAAAAGACAATCAGATAATTCTTATGACATCTGAATTAGGTGTAAGTACTCCACTAGCTATCAGCAAACTGTCAGGTAGGACCAGTTGCAATAATGAATAAAAAAAAAAAAATGACTTAAGGGAACTTGTTCTCTGAAGACTCATTTAGTTTAACACTAAACAGTTCCATTCTGTAACTCTAAATCAATAAAGAAGATAGAAAAAGGTAAAAATGCTAGATCAGCTATTTTTTATAAAGGTTATATTTATAAATAACACAAAATAACATATCATAATCGACAAAAGGAAACAACAATCTACAACACCAATACTCTAAACACTAAGAATGAACAGATTACTACTAAATAAATATTTCATAATATCAAAAGTTACTGACGCTAAATGAAATGTATTCTGGATTGGATCCTGGGGAAAAAAAAAAGGACATTAGTGGAAAAGCTGGGAAAATCTTTTTTTTTTTAAATTTTATTATTATATTATGTTAGTCACCATACAGTACATCCCCGGATTCCGATGCAAAGTTCGATGCTTCATTAGTTGCGTATAACACCCAGTGCACCATGCAATACGTGCCCTCCTTACTACCCATCACCAGTCTATCCCATTCCCCCACCCCCCCCCCTCTGAAGTCTTCAGTTTGTTTCTCATAGTCCATAGTCTCTCATGTTTCATTCCCCCTTCTGATTACCCCCCTTTTCTTTATCCCTTTCTTCCCCTACCGATCCTCCTAGTTCTTATGTTCCATAGATGAGAGAAATCATATGATAATTGTCTTTCTCTGCTTGACTTATTTCACTTAGCATTATCTCCTCCAGTGCCGTCCATGTTGCAGCAAATGTTGAGAATTCGTTCTTTCTGATAGCTGAGTAATATTCCATTGTATATATGGACCACAGCTTCTTAATCCAGTCATCTGTTGAAGGGCATCTCGGCTCCTTCCATGATTTGGCTATTGTGGACAATGCAGCTATGAACATTGGGGTGCATATGGCCCTTCTCTTTACTACGTCTGTATCTTTGGGGTAAACACCCAGTAGTGCAATGGCTGGGTCATAGGGTAGTTCAATTTTTAACTTTTTAAGGGACCTCCACACTGTTTTCCAGAGTGGCTGTACCAACTTGCATTCCCACCAACAATGTAGGAGGGATCCCCTTTCTCCACATCCTCTCCAACAATTGTTGTTTCTTGCCTTGTCTATCTTTGCCATTCTAACTGGCGTAAGGTGGTATCTCAGTGTGGTTTTGATTTGAATTTCCCTGATGGCTAATGATTTTGAACATTTTTTCATGTGTCTGTTAGCCATTTGTATGTCTTCATTGGAAAAGTGTCTGTTCATATCTTCTGCCCATTTTATGATTTGTTTATTTGTTTCTCGTGTATTGAGTTTGAGAAGTTCTTTGTAGATCTTGGATACCAGTCCTTTATCTGTGGTGTCCTTTGCAAATATATTCTCCCATTCCGTGGGCTGTCTCTTAGTTTTTTTGACTGTTTCCTTGGCTGTGCAGAAGCTCTTTATCCTGATAAAGTCCCATAAGTTCATTTTATCTTTTATTTCTCTTGCCTTTGGAGATGTGTCGTGAAAAAGGTTGCTCTGGCCGATGTCATAGAAGTTGTTGCCTATGTTCTCCTCTAGAATTTTGATGGATTCCTGTCTCACATTGAGGTCTTTCATCCATTTGGAGTTTATTTTTGTGTATGGTGTGAGAGAGTGGTCAAGTTTCATTCTTTTGCATGTAGCTGTCCAATTTTCCCAGCACCATTTATTGAAGAGACTGTCTTTTTTCCACCGGATGTTTTTTCCTGCTTTATCAAAGATTAGTTGCCCAAAGAGCCGAGGGTCCATTTCTGGGTTCTCTATTCTGTTCCATTGGTCGATGTGTCTGTTTTTGTGCCAGTACCATGCTGTCTTTGTGATCACAGCTTTGTAGTACAGCTCGAAATCCGGCATTGTGATGCCCCCAGCTTTGTTTTTCCTTTTCAACAGTTCCTTGGAGATTCGGGGCCTTTTCTGGTTCCATACAAATTTAAGGACTATTTGTTCCAGTTCTTTGAAAAATGTCCTCGGTATTTTGATCGGGATAGCATTGAAAGTGTAGATTGCTCTGGGTAGTATGGACATTTTAACTATGTTAATTCTTCCAATCCATGAGCATGGAATATTTTTCCATCTTTTTATGTCTTCCTCAATATCTTTCAAAAGTGATCTATAGTTTCTAGGATATAGGTCCTTTACGTCTCTGGTTAAGTTAATTCCAAGGTAACGTATGGTTTTTGGTGTTATTGTAAATGGGATGGATTCCCTAATTTCTCTTTCTTCAGTCTCGTTATTCGTGTATAGAAATGCAACTGATTTCTGGGCATTGATTTTGTATCCTGCCACCTTACTGAATTGTTCTATAACTTCTAATAGTTTGGGAGTGGATTCCTTTGGGTTTTCCATATAGAGTATCATGTCATCTGCAAAGAGAGACAGTTTGACTTCTTCTTTGCCGATTTGGATACCTTTGATCCCTTTTTGTCTTCTGATTGCTGTTGCAAGGACTTCTAGTACTATGTTGAATAATAGTGGCGAGAGTGGGCATCCTTGTCGTGTTCCTGATCTTAAGGGAAAGGCTTCCAAGCTGGGAAAATCTTAATAAAATCTATAGTGCAGTTAGTAATACTGTACCAATGTTAATTTCTTAGTTTTTCAAATGTCCCATTGGTATGTAAAATATCAAATTAAGTAAAGCTAGGTGAAGAGTATATGGCAACTCTCTGTACTCTCTTTACGTTTTTGTAAGTCTAAAATTATTTCAAAATAAAAAACCTAAGATAAAAAAGTTTTTGATACAGAGAAGATATTAATTCATAAATTCTTAAGATATTTTAAAGAACCCAGGGGCGCCTGGGTGGCACAGCGGTTAAGCGTCTGCCTTTGGCTCAGGGCGTGATCCCGGCGTTATGGGATCGAGCCCCACGTCAGGCTCCTCTGCTGTGAGCCTGCTTCTTCCTCTCCCACTTCCCCTGCGTGTTCCCTCTCTCACTGGCTGTCTCTATCTCTGTCAAATAAATAAATAAATAAAATCTTTAAAAAAAAAAAAAGATATTTTAAAGAACCCAAATCAACAAAATTACTATAAACTTAGACATTTAATTATTATGGTTAATAATTAAATTAGATATAAAATATAAGTACATTATACATAAATTAGTATTTACGCTGTCATTTCTTCAATAAATATTTATTTAGTACCATTGCTAAGCAGTTTTTATATAACTTTAAGAAATATTACTAGCTTAAATTATTAAATATGCCTATATTCTAATGTTGTCATGTACTGCTGCTAATATTTATGATTTGATACTGAGTCCTTAAGAACACAATTCTCAACTGACTTATCCTTTCATTATGCAAATGACTATCCGGGAACCCATAAAAAGGAAATGTAATTTATTAAGCTTCCTTTCTAATCTAAACTCTTCCTTTTTATATATCAATTGCTATCTTTTACTATCAGACTTTGTTAAGAAAATCTCATGGCCCCTTCCTTAGCCATTCATTTTATCTACCTATGCCTTTTACTTTCCAAACCTTATTTCCAATCTGATCAAATTGAAAGACAAAGACAGATACTGAAGAATGGTTGAGGAGAGTTATGTATGTTGATTTCAAACACTAGAGCAGATGAGGGAAATATCAAGGAAGATGTATTTGCAGGAAAAAAATAGAAGTAAAAGAATTAATTTTCCCTTTAATGAGAAATAAACTTTAAGACTAAAGTGACATAAGTAAGTTTTTGAAAACATGTAATAGGGAAAAAAACAAGAACGTAAGAGGAAGTAACTATGTGGAGTAAAGATTATATACTAGAACAACTAATCTAATCTAGTTAGTCTTTCAGATCGAATATTCTACAGTGGAATCTTACTCCTTCAGGGGTATAATGGGAGAAAAAAAAGATGGATACACACTTTGGAGCCAAACTGACTTATGTTAAAATCCTGAATTCGTTACTTATTAGTTACATGGCTTCAGAAAAGGTACTTTTTTTTTTTTAAATAAACCGTAGTTCCATATCTGTATTAGGGGATAAAACTATGTATCTTGCTATATGTAAAGCACAAAGCAAAGTGCCTATTATTTTCATTATTCTTAAAATAGTATCTGTATTGCTTTACGGTTATCTTTATTTAGGATATGACATAGATGGAATGAAAATTTTATAGGGAAGAAAAGGCAGGCCTTAAAGGGACTGTCTGGACACTCAAAGGACGGGAGAGTTACAGGGGCAATAAAGAAGGAATGGGTATAGAAATGGGAATTCATATATGCTAAAGACACCTTTCCCCTATTTTGCAAAGCCATAAAATCCTCTGAATAACAGTCATCCTTATCGCCCCTTCCCACACTCTATTCTTAAATTAAAACCTAAGGCGATTTTATAAGAAAAAATAGGAAAAATATATTTACAATTACTAATTTAGAAATCTAACTGAAATGCAGTTTCTGATAATCTAATCATATAATCAGCTGTCCATGTTTTTCATGATTTCAATCATACACCCAATTTCTCACCCTGAAGAAAAATCTCATCAGCTCCAAATTATATAAAAATTGGAAAATCACAACTTACCAAATCTTCTAAATTGAAAAGTTGTTCAAATCCCTCTGGTATACAAGTTAGTTCATTATGCTGGAGATATAGGCCTTTCAGGTTTCTTAGATTTGTAATTTCTTCAGGAAGTATTTGCAGTTTATTATGGCTATTGATTGATAAAATAAATGCTCAGTAATTTGGTAATAACATAATAAATATTTGTAAAGGTATTTTTGCTAACCAACTACATGGGCTCATTTTTAAAAATGAAATATGGTTACTAATTCTAAAACGTATCAAATTTCACATCCTAAAAGTATATAACTCATTAAGATTATAGTCATCTAAAGTAATCTAATTGACAGTTTCAAAGAAAACAAAGAAATAAAGGTTTTTAACCAAATAATTTGTGAACTTTTGATTGCTTCCTTATAACCCATTCTTGATTTTATATGCAATGTGAAAGGATACACTGGGCTCTTAATTTTTCATACTGTACCTAAATTTTAGTTTATTTTATTTTAAAGATTTTATTTATTCGAGAGAGAGAGGAGTGCTCACAAGAGCACAAGTTGGGGGAGGGGAAAAGGGAGAGGGAAAAGCAGGCCCTCCACTGAGCAGGGAGCCTGAAGTGGGGCTCCATCCCAGGACCGCAAGATCATCACCTAAGCCGAAGTCAGACACTTAACCTACTGAGCCCTATCCGGGCGCCCCTGTATCTGAATTTTAGAATTGTGACAGAGATATGGGCACATATACACTTCAACGGAGTCACAGCTTCTATGAGGATTATGTTTTTAAGCTAGAACTCAAGACAAAAATAGCTATTCCTGTTTAAAGGGCTGGCATGTCCAGCTGAATGTAATATACAACTCCACTCTTCTTTGTACTTAGTCTTAACTTTTCAGCTCAGTTCTTCTGTAGAGATACTTGGTTTATTGTTTTAGAAGTCCCAAGTCACTGAAGATAATACATTCCCTAATAATTAAGGGATGACCTGATTTAATTTATTCCCAGATTATCTCAACTATTTACTTAGGAATTCTATTCTATTTTCATGCCATCTACAACTACTTAACAAATAACAGGATGAAATGAGAAATACAATGGGGTAAAAATAAACTTAAATTATATAAAAATAAAACTAGTTGAAACAAAAATACTAAAAGATGTCTTCTAAAATAAATAAAAACCACTAAAAAACTATCAAGAACTGTCTGTTATTGTTTGGTCACTTAATTGAAATCTTTGTAGATTTCACAGGGATGCAGCTGGGCAGAGATGTAATTCTAGCTACATATTTCCTCCATTCCTCTTCCCATCTATTTCCTCCAACCTAACTATTATATTTTGAAGTGTCGGAAGCTAGAGCTAAAGCCATACCCAATCCATATTCCCTCACATATTCTCTCAACCCTCCCCATTCTTGCCTTTGCAGGTCATATGCAAGCCTTGGACTTGTATGGGGAAGAGGTTCTGATGTAGCTCTAAACAATTAGCACCTTTTATGTATAGATATTTTTGCTGATTTGTGGTAATTTTTTCAACAGATGAGGACTATAACTTAAGGAACCATTTTCTTTTCTTTTTTGGTGAGGAATCACTACATACCCCTTTTTTTTTTTTAAGTTTTTGATGTAGTGTTCCATGATTCAATATTTATGTATAACACCCAGTGCTCCATGCAATACGTGCCCTCCTTAATACCCATCACCAGCCTAGCCCAATCCCCCACCCCCCTCCCCTCTGAAACCCTGTTTGTTTCCCAGAGTCCACAGTCTCTCGTGTTAAGGAACGATTTTCCCTCAAAGCAATTAACTTACCCACAGAACACTGAGACTTGACTATGCTATGTTACATAGATCTGTAACCATACCAATTTCATAAACCAAAGTTTTTCAAACTATGTTTTGAACACTTAATAAACCTTTTTATATTATCTCCTATGAAATCTTCCCAAATCCCTTTCCCTTAATCTGTGTATATGTAATAACATAGGTATTTAACATTTCTTAGAAGACTAGATGTGTACTGAAGGGCAAACCAAGTTAGCCAGAGCCTTAGCCACCTGGCTTCCCACATACCTATCAACGAGTACCCGAAGCATATCTGCAGAACTCTAGGAGTCCTCAGAAAAGTTTAAAAACTACTAATACTAAAACCATGACATTTTCCATCATTAATGAAAGAATTATTTCAAATTTTTTCCTATTGCTTAACCTAGGTATTTTTTAGAATATCAAAATAACTTAAAACCTGAGATATCAACAAAAAGGTTACTAAAATAATCAGTAAGGTTTTGTTACATAAAAATAAAACAGAAAGAGGACACCTGGGTGGCTCAGTCAGTTAAGCATTTGCCTTCAGCTCAGGTCATTATCCCAGGGTCCTACTATTGAGCCCCAGGTCCTCGGGCTCCCTGCTCAGCAGGGAGTCTGCTTGCCCCTCTCCCTCTGTCTCCCTGCTCACTCATGTTCTCACTCTCTCTCCCAAATAAAGAAATCTTTTTAAAAACTAAATAAATAAATAAATAAAACAAAAAGTACTTTTAAAAAAATCAACTGGCCTTACATTTGGAAAATCAGAAAAACATGTAAGCAATTCTAAAACAAAAATAATCTGAGAAAATTTTAAATTCTTACTCTGTTACTAGAAAAAAATTTTAAAGATTAGATTTACACCCTTATATTAGCAATACTGAAATTAAATAAGCTTAAATTTTACCTGACATTAAGTTTCTGAAGATTTTCTAACTCTCTTATAGCAGAAGGAAGGGATGTCAGCTGATTATCATGTATCTGAAAGTTATTAAGAAACAGTCAATATCTTAGTCTTATATTTAACCATATGAGTTTGCCATTATACAAAATTTTTCCACAATAATTCTGTTATTCTAATTCAATAGTACAGTTGGAGTATTGTTAATTTGCTCTATGTATAGAATTAGAAAAGGAATCTGAAGTTGACCAAGCTCCTGTTCAAAAATCATGAAGTGATAAGTCATCAATTTTAAATAATACAATTAAAAAAAAACTTTACCTCATTGAGTGGAATTTCAATCTCAAATGAGAGATAAGAGGGTTAGAAACTAATAGCACTTGATGGTATGATTTATGACAACATACACAAAAAAAGAAAAAAAGAGAAAGGAGGGGGACCTCTATTATGTTCTCATATTATTTTCAAGATACAAGGAACCTTAGAGAACATCTAAGCCAATCCATTCATCTTGCAAGTGAGGACAAAGCCTCTCTAGAAATTTGACCAGATCCAACACTTTCAGACATGAATTGGAAGATTTCTGATGTTCCTAAGTTTAGTACATCAGAACTCCATAGATTGTGAAATAAACTACTCATGCTTTACAATATGACATCTCAATGAGACTAAAAAATACTCCTTGAATAAACACACAAAAAGTTAAGTTCATAAGTCAATACTGAAGTTTAAAAAAAATTAATTTCATGTACTTCTTTAATGTCTAGAATAATGAAGAGAAAAAAAACAGCAATAAAATAAGAAATGAGCAACCACAACCACTTGTTAAATACAAATTCTGTTTGCATGCAATAATGCATTAAATTCTAAGAACAATTTTTAAAAATAGGTAGTAGTGTCAGTCCTGGTTTATAGATGTGGAAACTGAGGTACAATGAAGTAACTTTCCCAAGGTCACACAGCTATCAAGTGACGCAGCCAGAATTGGAAGCCTGAGGTTTTGTAAGTTCACTCTTAACCATCATGTTATGCCTATCAATAATTCATTCTTCCTTGCATTCTACCAATTAAACATGTGTTTTCTGCTTATCAAAGCCTAAATTTACCTTTAGAGTCTCTTTATCTAATGACCCATATTTACATCAGTCAACTTACATCAAGAACAGTGAGCGCAGGCAGGAGTCGTAGGTCATCTGTAAGTGACTGAAGTTTATTGTTGGATATGATCAGTTTGGTCAAATCCGTCTGCTCCCACCATCGCTCAGTAGCACCAAATGAAAGATTCTGATTAGCTTCCTCAGGAATATCCACATTTATTCTCCAGACACACTGAGGTACTATTTCCATCAACACCACACCAAAAAGAAAACAAGAAGTGAGATACTAAGTGACATATTTTTATAATAGCCAGTTTATCTACCAAAAAATATTTTTTGAAACATTAAAAACTTTTTAAAAATTCAAAGAGCAATGAATTACAACTAAAGTTTACTTTATTCAAAACAGAATATGTATTTAATAAATTAAATCTTACTTTTATCTTTTTTTTTAAGATTTTATATATTTATTTGTCTGAGAGAGAAAGAGCACAAGCGAAAGGAGGGGCAGACAGAGGGAGAAGGAGAAGCAGCCTCCCCACTGAGCAAGAAGCATGATGCGGGACTTGAACCCAGGACCCTGAGATCATGACCTGAGCCGAAGGCAGACATTTAACCATCTGAGCCACCCAGGTGTCCCTTACTTTTATTTTCATTCAACTATATTTACTATACACATACCCTGCACAGGACACTGTAGTAGATATGTAAGACAATAAAGAAGGGACTTTACCATTATGCTAATACAATAAAAGCATGAAAATCAACATTTATAAGGTGATGTCGTAAGTTTTATAATAGGAGTATACACTGTCTGGTAAAGCACTAGTAATAAAATAGCTAATAATAGCTAACATTTATAAATACCAGGCAATTTTCTAACACACTCATTTAAACCTCATAATAATTCTGTGAGGTAGGTGCTGTTACTATTCTCATTTTATAGACAAGAAAAATGGGGCACAGAATGTATAATTTACCCAGGGCTATACAGCTAGTAGGTAGCAGAAATGGGATTCAAACACCTGCATAGCTATATTGTCTTGACTCTCATTTGGAAGGTATAACTAATTCTGGTAGCTGCTAAAATACCTAACATAAAATTTTATTTCTTACTCCAGCACACAACATTGTGTGAATTCTACTACAGCAAATACAGTAACTTCTTAAACACAGCAAATAAGACCATATAAGTTGAACAGGGAGAGTCCACTATAAAATCTGAAAGTCCAGAAGGTTATTAACTTGCTATAGCATTGTAGCAAAACTATTTTAGAGTCCTTCATTCCAGGGCATCTGTGTGGCTCAGTCGGTTAAGTGTCTGCCTTCGGCTCAGGTCATGATCCCAGAGTCCAGGGATCGAGCTCCACATTGGGCTCCCTGCCCAGTGCAGAGCCTGCTTCTCCCTCACCCTCTGCCCTCAGCCCCTGCCCCCACTTGGGCTCTCTCTCAAATACATAAAATAAAAAAAAAAAAAAAAAAAAAAATCCTTCATAGAAGTAGGACTACATAGAAGTATGATTTAGAACTTTGAGCGGTTATTAATCAAGGCAACAATTGGTTATATCCTGCAGTCACTGACTAAGATTTCAGAATGAGACTAAATAGAAAGGTGTGGTCAAATTTTCAAGTTGAGGACACTGAAGTATAATACAGGACTACTAATCTGATACATGGTTTTATAGAAGCAAAGCAAAGCTCCTGCAATCCATGAGATTTACACTCCTTCAAAAAAAATGGGGTACCTATATTCATATTAGAATGATCCCTCTCCTACCCCTTCTCTCTGGTTAGGTAGTCTCTTCTTTATACTTCTACCAATGAATCCAACTAATATGAATATTATAGAATATAAGTCCATTCATGTTTCAGTTTGTGGATAGAGGTTTATCTTTAAAGCAAAGCAAAATAAAAAGAACTCATTCTCCCTAACTTTTTCGAGAGCAAAAGCACCATAAAATGTACCATTATTACTATTACTACTGCTGCTGCTGCTATTATTATTATTATTATTATTATTATTATTATATTATTTTGGCATATGGGTATGGATGGTTAAGTGAGAATATGAAACACAGATCAACTCAGATTAGCATGTGAATTTATTGACACCAGAAGAGGCCATAGAAATGGGGATGCTCATGTATTTGACTAAATATCAATGTTACTCTTGAGAAATTTTTTTTTAAAGTTACCGATGTGCCGCCCAGGTTCAGTCACCAGCCAATATTTCCAGAACAAAAAAACAAGACAAAACAAAACAATACAAAACACACACAAAAAGGTACAGAAGAAACTCTATGATACGCACAACTCTATGCCAGAGAAAATATATAGAGCATTTGTGTATCTATTTTTCTCTGACACCTATATATAGATACATTAAGATAATTATAATTAAAAAAGCAATGTAGTAACAAATTTTGGTGAGGACAAAGGCGGGGAGCACAAGAAGTTCATACACAACATAAAATACCTGTTACATATCAACTACACTAAATGAATGTTACAATTTTATCATTATTTCAGATTTTTTTTGTTAGCAAAATTGTTCTTCTGGGAACTATCAAGGGATGGATAACTGTTGATACTATATTGTTACTGAACATGTATCAATTTGCTTTTCCATAAACCCTGACATATTGCTCGTTCTTTTCCCCATTACTGTTTGTGAGGTATCCCAAGAGCTTATAGCATCAAGATCTATGTCACTTTTCTTCCTCTACCCACAAATACAAAGAACCACTAAAAGTTATAAAAAGTCCTAATTATTGAGGAATTCTATAGAGCCATCCTAAAATAGCTTACCAATGCATGAAACAGATACTATCAGGTAAAAATAAATGTCAACAGGCATATAAATGTGACAAAAATTACTACGTACTCAGGTTGGTTTGTTTGTTTGTTTGTTTATTTAGCTCCACACCAGCATGGAGGCCAACACAGGGCTTGAACTTACAGCCCTAAGATCAAGACCTGAGCTGAGATCAAGTTTTGGGCATGTAACCAACTGAGCCACCCAAGTGTCCCTCATTTGCTTTATGTAATATTTAAAGTATTATATAAAATGTCAAATATATACATAAATTTAAAGAATAGTATAATGAAGTAACACTCCATATATCCATCACCCACCTATAACAATTATCAACTCATGTCTAGTCTTGCTTCATACATAATCTCATTTTATAATGATCTAAGCTATAATCATAAAGTAGAAAAAGAACAAATTAAACCCAAGTAAACAGAAGCAAAGAAATAAAGAGCAGAAATCAATGAAACGGAATAGATAAAAAACAATGAAACCAATACCTGGTTCTTTGAAAACTGGAGTATCACCTTAGATCCTACAGATATTAAAAGGATAAGGGAATATTATAAACAACTTTACATCTATAAATTCAACAGCTTAAATAAAATGGACAAATTCCTTGAAAGGGGGAAAAACCACAACAGCAATATCAAACCAGAGTAGCCTTGCATCTATTAAAAAAATTGAATTTGCTATTTTAAATATTCCCATTTAAATACTGAAAACACATTTAAAACAAAGAAAACTCCAGGCCCAGATGGCTTCATTGGTGAATTCTAACAGACATTTGGAGTAGAAATGATACTAATTCTACACAGACTCTTTCAGAAAATGGAGGAAAGAACAATCCCCAACTCATTTTATAAAGCCAGCATTACCCTGATACCAAACCAGACAAAGACATTAAAAGAAAAAAAGAAAAAAAGAAAAAGAAAAAAAAAACTACAAACCAAGCTCCCTAATGATTAGAGGCCCAAAATTCCTTAAGAAATTTATTACCTACATATAAAAAATACATCACAACCAGGTGAGAATTACATCAAGAATGCAAGGCTGTTTTAACATTTGAAGATCAATCAGTGTGATCTATCATATTAACAGAAAAAAAGACACCAATGATTCTCAAGAAATGCAAAAAAAAGAAAAAACTGACAAAAATAAACAAGATAAAAGCTCTCAAAAAACTAAGTACTTAAGGGAATTCCTTCGACCTAATAGAGGGTTTCTATGAAAAGCATATAGCTAACATCAGACATAATGGTAAAGACTAAGTGTTTTCTCTCAGTGCTTTCTTAAGACAAGGATGCCCATCCATTATCACTACTTCAGAATTTTACTCTGGGTCCTGACCAATGCAGTAAGATAAGGGAAATTAAAATTAAAAATTAAATTTAAATTTAAATTAAAAAATGGCATTCAGATTGGAAAGGAAAAAGTAAAACCGTCTCTATTAGTAGAAAACATGATCATCTATGTAGAAAATCCTAAGGAATCTATAAAAAAAATTATATGGAATGGGTTTAGAGATTCCACAGAATTCAAGGTTAATATAAAAAAATCAACCATGCTTCTGTGTATTAGCAATCAATTAATGAAAATATTTTTTAAATGCTTAAAGATTTATAAGACACAGCATCTAAAACTATGAAATACTCAGGGCTAAGCTTAACAAATATATGCAAAATCTGTGGTATGAAAATAAAAAATAGTGCTGTGAAAATTTGGAGGTCTAGATAAGCAGATAAATATACATTACAAACTAATTAAGTTGTCACTTCTCCCCAAGGTGACTTAGAGATTCAGTACAATCCTAATCAAAATCCCAGATGGTGTTTCTATAGAAATTAACAAGCTGATTCTAGAATGTATTATCAAAACTCAAAAGAACTAAATTAGATTAAATAATTTTTGAAACAGTAGAAAAAAGTAGAACTTAATAGTACTTGATTTAAATAGTCTTACCACAAAACTCGTCAAGACAGTGTATTAGTATAAGGATATACAAATCAATAGAAAAGATGAGTTCAGGAAAATTCCATGGAATAATACATTGTCAATTGATTTTCAACAGAAGCGCCAATTTAATAAGAAATAGTCTTTTCAACAAATGGCATTGGAACTGTAAATTCATATGGTTAAAAAAAATGAACCTCATTCTTTACCTTATGATACACTCTAAAATTAACTTACAATAATCATAAACTTGAATATGAAAGACAAAACTATAAAAATTCTAAAAACAGGAGGCGAGAATCTTCACAGCCCCTGGATGCATAACATTTCTTAGTACAGAAAAAGTACAAATCCCAAAAGAAAAGTAATTAATTGGACTTCCTCAAAATTGAAACCGTATGTTTTTCTAAAGAAATCATTAATCCTCAGACCAGGAAATTATATTAGATATCAACAGAGACAGAAATCCGGTAAGTACTTCTATCCCCAAAATACAAAAGGTCTTACAACTTAAATACAAATAGTCCAATTTAAAAATGGACAAAAAAATCTGAACACTTGGCGGAAGATATACAAATGGCCAATGAACAGTTGAAAAAGATGCTCAACATCATGAGTCATTAAGGAAATGTAAATAAAACCATAAGGAGGTACTATAACACAAGCACAAGAATGGCTAACGTCAAAAAGACTGACAATACAAAGTGTTGGTAATGACCTGGAGCAACTGAATCTCTCATGTTTACTAGGAGCAAAAAGGTTGGTAAATTCTTATGAAGTTAAATATATACTTATCATTATATGTCAAGCAATTC
The DNA here is from genome assembly GCF_002007445.2 of Ailuropoda melanoleuca. Taxonomy (NCBI): domain Eukaryota; kingdom Metazoa; phylum Chordata; class Mammalia; order Carnivora; family Ursidae; genus Ailuropoda; species Ailuropoda melanoleuca. The sequence continues at coordinate 43,036,566 of NC_048219.1, forward strand.
TATTCTTGGGTATGTAACTCAACAGGATGGATAACATATGTCTACACAAAGACTGTACTTGAAAGCTCATGGCAGTTTTATTCATAATAGCCAAAAACTAGAAGCAAATCAAATGTTGATCAACAGATGAATGGATAAAAAATTGAGGAATATACATACAATGGACTATTACTCAACAATAAAAAAATTACTGATATAAACAACATGGATGAACCTCAGAAAACATACTAAGAGAAGCCTAAAACAAAACAAAAATTCCAAATGCATAATTCCATTTAAATGAAATTCTAGAAGCAGCTAATATATATTGACAAAAAGCAGATTACCGGTTGTGTGGAATTAGCAGTGAGGGGTTGACTGATAAAAAGGGGCTAAAGGGAACTTTTTGAGTGTTGGAAATATTCTGTATTTTTTATTGTGGTAGTGGTTACACAATTGTATGTATGTATATATATATGTGTGTGTATACATATATATATGTCAAAACTTGCTGAATGGTACACTTAAAATGGATGCACACATTGTTTATAAATTATACCTCAATAAGGTTAATTCAAAATAAAATAATGTAATATATCAAGGTAATCTTATGTATGCATATATTCACGTGTGTGTGTATCTCAAGTGAATGAGTAAACAAATTGAGGTATACATATATATGCATAAATACACATACATATATATACCTACACACACAGATACATATATTTCTCACAAGATAATTGTCTCAAACACTACTACTCAATACAACTTTCTGCAATGATGCAAACATCCTATATGCTGCACTATTCAATATGGTAGCCACTAGCTGCATACAGCTATTAACACTTAAAATGTGGCTAAGGTGAATTTTATTTAATTTTGGTTAATTAACATTTAAATAGCCATAGGTGACTAGAGGATTCCACAATGAACAGAATGGCCATTAAAAAAGACTGAGAAAAGATTTCTTTGCATGTTTTGGGGGGCATATTACTCTTTCTTCACTGACGATAGCTAATTATAGAAATGGGGACTACAGATGGTAGTCTGTAGTCTACCCAATTTAATTTAATTTCTTAATTGAATTTAATAGTCTAAACAGCTAATAAGAATTAACCAAAGTATCAGATTTTAATAACAAATTAATCCAGAAAGAAACTATGGCAAAGAACTGCCTAATTTAGGGAAGATACTTAGAAGTGGGTAAGGGAAGAAACAGAAAAGAAATTCTTTAAAAATGTTTAAAATGGTGTTTACATGGACAGATAAAAGAATATGTAGCCAGAAAACCACAGGAGCAACAAATCATGATATTTAAAAATCTTTTTTTTGATGGTTTTGAACAGTTTCACAGATACAATGATCACCCATAGTACATATTTCCTTAAAGGAGAAAACCGTAATCATTCCTATTAAGGTCTATATCCTCATATATGTAGATTCCACCTTCCAAAAGGTTGTAAATATATTAAACTATGATACACAGTAGGACATTATGGATGTATCACTGACCAAAGAGTCAGAGAACTAAGCCTTGGTTTAAACTGTGAAACTAATCAAACTGGTGAGTAATCCAACATCTCTGGTTACCAATTTCCTTGTTAATTAAATGAGAGGGCCCCACAGTTAACTTAAACGCTAGGATGCAGCAATAGTAATACAAAAAGTCTTTTGCTAAGTGCAGAATAATATTTTAATATCAGCTTATCCTACAAATGCCATTCACTAAACCCTCTACCCAATTATGAAGATTTTATAATAATAAACCAGTAAGTCCAGCACTATGTAAAAGATCAGGGAAAGCTCATTGATAAACATTCCAAATTTCTCCATAGTAGTTTATTCATGGCAACCAATGGCCCCTTTACATTAAAGAAAGAATCCCATACTGAGGATCCACAATACTACAATGTCACTTTCAGACTATCTTTAAAGTTTATTAAGAAACAAACACACACATACACATATACACACACACCACCAGAGTAAAATTAAACAATTATATAGAAGGCATTAACTCAGTTTCAGTTTGAGATTGATACAGAGCAATGTATCTTTGGGTTTTAGAACACCTCAGTCATTGTTATGTTAGAATGCATGAAGAGAACTGTTTTCTCTTGAAGTCCAGCAGGACACTGTAAAAAAAAAAAAAAAAGAAAAAGAAAAAGAAACTGTTCAAAAAAGAAAACATTTTTACCATTTCTCTTTAAGAGGACATCTCAACATTTCTCTTTAAGAGAAAAACAAGTTTGAGTTTATACTTTAATTTGAGGGTACATTCAGTTTTATAGTTAAGATAAGCCTCACTGAAACTGTGATTCCATTCTTCCCAATCTGTACTTTTCCTGTGACAATATCTATGACAGATGGCATTCACTTAACTAACGCCCCCTGTCCTCTCCTACTCAAGAAAACATACTAAAATGCAAGTGAGTGAACATATTAATACAGGGATAAGCTTAAGTTTTGCACTAAATAATTAAACAAATTTTGGCACCGATAATAACTTGAGATACACTTCTCAAGAGACTGAAACACTGAAGTTCAAAACTATTTTAACAGACCAAGAAATAGGAATGGCGCTTTCAATTAACCATCTATTTCCTTGCTTCATAATCCAAACAAACAGACTTTCCTGGATTTCAGTGTACTAAAAACTAAATGTTTACCTCAAGATTCTGCCATTATATACAGATTAAAACACTTTCCTCTTGTTTTCATCTCTAAGAGTGTTCAAGAATAGCTTGTTTGGATGATCCACTCGATAGTTTCTTTCTGGATTAATTTGTTATTAAAATCTGATACTTTGGTTAATTCTTATTAACTGTTTAGACTATTAAATTCAATTAAGATAACCAGTAGTCAAAATAGAGTTAAGTTAAATAGTAAAGCAGAACACAGTTAATATAAATTTAAGAACGGTTATTTAAAACTTGGGAAATATATGGTTTATGTTACTCTTTTTACTGTGTCATAACAAACTGTACATACTGAAAAAGGCAAATTTTAAGTACCTTAAAACAGATGGCCTAGAAGCCCTAGACCTATTTACTTAATTCCACAAATGGAAACTAACCAAACTGCTCTCCTCAAAATAAGGATAGCCTTATACCCATATATCCCTTTCAAATAATAGGGTTTCTAAACAAATTTAATTGGTTTGTTTAGTAAAGTATCCACTTACCAATATTCTTGTCAGTTTAACAATGTGCTTTCCTTTAAAATTTATAGCATTCTTTTGTTCCGAACTCTGGTACCTTTTACTTTCATTCAATTTTTGACGTATCACCCAAAAACATTTTCTACACCACCATTCTACCAATGTCACGTAACCACAAGGCAACAATCAATATCTCCTTTTCAACTCCATCTTTCTTTTATCTGGTCCAATGAAAAAGCTGCAATATCTATACTAAACCAAACAATGATACATTTTTGTGTACTTGCTCAGAAAAAGAGCTGTCATTCAAAAATGTCCAGAATATTTCTAATATCCTTCTTTGAAGCTGGTTATTAACAGTTACTTTGTTTCAGCACATCTTTGTCAGTAAGTTGTAGAACTGACACTCAAGAATAACTTTAAAAATGCCAACAATATTCAAATGTTTAAATAAATTATAGTAGTCATGATATATTACAGTCATTAAAAATAATCAGATTATTCAAGTGACACCAAAAAAATGTCCAAACAGAAGTCCAGCAGGACTCAGTACAATTCTAAATTTGTTAAAAATAAAAAACAAAAAGCAAATTATACATCATATTCACACAAAAAACTTTAGAAACCGTCAAAATGTCAACAGTGACTAAACCTGAATGATTATTTTCCCTTTTTATGCTTTCTATAGATTATGCTTTTTCTATAATGCTTTTATAAAGAAGAAAATAATATGTGGGTATTTTCATAAAAGAACTATGGCCTATCAAAAGAAAGGGTACTAAAAGCCATCAAGAGTACTCATTTCAGTCACAGGTAAAAATTAATGTGTACTGGGTACCAGTTAACACCCTATTAGGTAATAAAATGTCTTACTGCTCTTAGAGCTTCCACTAAGAACAATCAATTCAAGAAAGCCACCATTTAAGAAAAAAAATAAACAGAATTTTAATTGCTTTGGGTTATATACATCAAAATTAAAGGTAAAGTTCTATTTTTCCAATATAGAAATAATGGACATGAGCAATTTTAAATTGCTGCATAAATATAGAGGGAAGAAAGACCTGAAGTACAACACAAAAATTTGTTGTTTAACATGTGCAATTCTTAATAAATAAATTTGAATAAAACTTATATTAAAATGCCTATGTGACTATATATTGTTTGAAGTGTTAATTTGCTTCTTCACAATATCTGGAAGAAACATAGATAGAAGATATATAACAAATGCAAATTAAATAAGTATCTGTAACTCCCCACGCATTCAAACACTTCCACATTTATTATCTCATATCTTTCATATAAAATATCTCATGATATCTCATACATATTGATAGCAATCAGAAAGAAGCCATGTTTGATAATCGCTTTTGAACATAATTCATAATTTTAGGTAATAATATTTGGAGATAATAATAAAAATAATGAGAAGACTTTTTTATTTTTATTTATTTATTTGGAGATAGAAAGCAAGGGGGGATGGAGGGGAGAGAGGGAGAAAGTGATTTTTAAGCAAGCTCCACGCCCAGCGTGGAGCCCAATGTGGGGCTCGATCTCAGGACCCTGAGATCATGACCTGAGCAGAAATTAAGAGTCAGATGCTTAACCGACTGAACCACCCGGGCACCCCAATAAGACTTTTAAAAAAATGAGTATATTTTTAAAATATAACAACATGTAGACCAGTAAAAGGGACAAGTTAGTAAAAGTTTCTCAGAAAATAGCAATCATTTTTCTACAATTACTTTATGTCAAAAAACAAAGTCACTTACGCAGCTTTTATCTATACATCATATAACACACTTTAAAAAATCCTAACTAACAGGCTACTGGCCTTCTACGTATTGCTTATTCATTGAACCCTAACTTACTGAACAGAGACATGCAGCATACAAAGACAAAGGACAACCATGTTCAACAGTAGGAAAACAAACAACCCAAATAAAAAAATGAACAAAGGATCTGAACAGGCACCACACCAAAGAAGATATACAGATGGCAAACAAGCTTATGCAAAGATGTTCCACATCATATGTCATTAGGGAATAGGAAACCAAAACAACATTGAGATAGGACTACATACTTATTAGAATGGCTGAACTCCAAAAACCTGATAATACCAAATAGTGGCAAGGATGTGGAACAACAGAACTTTGATTCATTGCTGTTGAGAATGCAAAATGGTACATCCACTCTGGAAGTCAGTCTGGCAATTTCCTATAAAGCTAAGCGTACTCTTACCATGTGATCTAGCAATGGCACTCCTAGGTTTACACCCAATTAGTCGAAAATTTACGTCCACACAAAAACCTGAGCACAAATAGCAGCTTCATTCATAACTGCCAAAAACTGTAAGCAACAAAGATGTCCTTCAAAAAGTAAATGGATAAAATGGTACATCCATACCATAGAATAATATTCAGTGGCAAAAAGAAATGAGTTATCAAGCCATAAAAAGACATGGAGGAACCTTAAATGCATACTGCTTAGTGAAAAAAAGCCAGTCTGAAAAAGCTACATATTGTGAGATTCCAAATATATGATATTTGAGGAAAGGCAAAACTACAGAAGCAGAAAGACTGGTGGCTGCCAGGCTTGCCAGAATGAATAGGCAGAGCTCAGAGGATTTTTAGGCCAGTAAAACTGTTCTATATGATGCCATAATGATGGATTCAGGACATTATGCATTTGTCAAAACTCATAGAACTGTACAATACTAAGAGTGAACAGTAATGTGAACTATGGATTTTAATTAATAATAATGTATCAATATTAGTTCATCAACTGTAACAAGTACGTTAATGTAAAATGTTAACAAAGGGGAAACTATAAGCTGGGGAAGGGTGTATATGGGAACTCTGTACTATCTGTTCAATTTTCGGGAAACCTAAAACTATTCTAAAAAGACTATTGTTCTACAGTCTAAAAGATTGTTTTAAAAGATTAGTTGTTTGGGGGAAATAATTTTTTATTACTGATATTGTTGTTAAAATATAGGATTCTGAGAAAATATGGGAGGACCCTGTAAATACTTAAGGGCAGGATTTCAAAAGGTTTTTGCATGTTGCTCTAAGAACTTTATACTGAATCTTGTGATGTATGGGGAGTCATTAAATGTGAGTGACATAATAAGATCCAGGTTTTAGAAAGATAACTCTTGGTAATGACACTGATTTAGAGTGTGAGACTTAAAGAAATCCAGGAAAGCATTTAGGAAGCTATTACAATGTTAATGGCAACAGCAATAAAAATGATAACAATTTTTATTGTGTACCTTTCATGTACCAAGTACCTTGTGTGTATTATCTCAATTAAACTTAGTAGGCCCTATTATCACTACCACATTATAAATGAGAAAATAAGGTACAATGAGATTAAACATCTCAAAGTTACATGAGGAAAGATATGCAGATAAGGAGCATGGCTCCATAAGGGGCTATACATGGTTCAGAATTACAGTGGTCTGTGTGTCAAAGGTTGAATGATAAGAGATGTTGAAGGCTATAGCTAGATAGACACCTTCTACATTATGGTAACAAGGATTTCTTTTTGATTCATAAGCTACAGATAACCATGTGCTTCTTCCATTTATATTTTTCTCCTCTATGAAATACTATACATCCACTCATTCAACGTAATTTATTGAGTACCTAGTATGTGCCAGGTATTGTGGTAGGCTCTGTTAATAATAACCTAAGCCCTGATCATGGCATCATGGAGTTAAGAATCAAAATTCATTTGCTTCCTTAAATTTTAATAGACAAAATCATCTGGGTCCAATCAAAAAGTACATTCTAGTGCACCACTTAATATTTGGAAATACTCATTCATTCGCTTATTCCTTCCACAAACATTTAATAAGAATCTATCATGAACCAAGCACTATTTTGGTTGTTAGTGATACAACAATGAGTAACACAAAGCTCCTGGATTTCATGAAACTAACGTTCTAGTGAGATAGCAGGGAAGACAATAAACAAATACATAATATAAATTCTGATAGTGATAAATGTTATTTAAAAATTAAACAGGTTAAAAAAAGAAAACCATAGTGTTAACAATGGTATTTATTGATTAGGGTTGTTAGGAAGGGCCTGTCTGAGGTGTAACCTTTCAGAAGCGTCCTACAGGAAGCAAAAACCACTAGTCAGGGATCAAGGAAAATGTTCCAGGCTCTGGGAAAAACAAATGTGCATGTCCATCTGTAGTTTTAAAATATTTATGTTTCCATTGATTAAAAGCTTTTCCAGGTAGAGCAGAGATTTTAGGTCATATACCCTTTCATTTGTTCCGAAAGTATTTGCTTGGTCTACTCTATACATGACACAACAACAACAACAAAAAAAAAACAATCATTAAAAGGAAAATGGAAGGTTTCAATCCCAGATAGCCTAAAACCTGAATGTAATTAGAGAAAAACATAACAGGAATAATGCTATATTCTCTCTCCCCACTTCCCACTCCCTCCCTTACACAAGAGACAATCACAAGAGCATTTGGCTATTATTCATTCATGGTATTCAGATGGATGTTTGTTGATCTTTACGAGGTTTCTGAGGACGGTCTCAAATTCACTTTGTGTGGCATCTATCTTGAGCCTCAATTTAGGAAATATGCTCACTATTCCCTGAGGAAAAGTAGGAACCGAACGGGCCTGACCGAACCAGTGGGAATGTGATGGGTGCCTGAATTCGAACCCTGGAGTTGTGGCTAGGAAACTGTGGCAAAGGTGGTCAAAAGCAGGCCAAGGAAAGGGAGCCTACCAGGGGCAAGCGCTTTCTAACAGCATAGTCTGGTCGTATCTCTGGATCTTACCTTCACTGAGATTCCGACCCGACAGGTTTAACTGGCCGCTCTTCCTCGCTGCCTTTAACAGCCCCTGCGGTACTGAAGCACCGAAGTCTTCTTTCCTCTCAGCTCTGAAACCCACTCGGGTATCCCGCTCCGCCACTCCCTTTAGGCGCGACATGTTCAAACCCTTGAGGCCAGAAGCAGAGCCCGGCGCGTGACGTTTAAAGGTGGCGCCGGCATGCTACCCCGCCCCAGCGGTGAGCGCGCGCTCGGTGCGCTGTGCTCGTGGCCTTCCGCCGGGCCTTCGCTCTCGGCGGCGCGGCCCCGATGTCGTCACCGCCAGTGCCTGGGCTGGAGGGTAGAGGAGCCCTTTCCGTTGCCGGTGCCGGCCTTGTGTCTTGCAATTACTTCGCTTAAGTAAGTGCGTTTAACGGGCTGAAGAGGGGCTTTAAGGGTTTATTATTTGTACTGTTACTGCGACTCCAACCTTCTCTTCTGTGCTCCCGCCTTGGCGGGGTTGTCAGGGAAGGATAACCTTCTCTCCTCGCCTGGCCTGAACGTGGGCCTTGACTAAAACTTGAGACCTGGGCGCGGTCTGCAGCCTCTCTGGACCCTAGCGTGTGTTCGTCGTTTGCGGTGGTGGCGCCGGACCTTCGTCCGGCGTCACAAAAACAGATTTGTGTTCTTCGCGCGTATATCCGGACTCTTAGAATTAGTGCACCTTGCTTGCTGTTGTATTTAGTTTATAGCCCGGCATAGGAGGTAGTGTGAAATGGAAGGGCTGGCATCAGAGGAGAAAAAAAAAAAAAGCTTAATAATAAATGTTCTTAACACTGGACATTTTACAGAGACAAGTGGAGGCGCAAACTTTAGTGTAGAGAAAACAACTTGGGCTTTGAAGCCCAGGAAATGTGAGTTCGAATCCCAGCTGCTTCTGTATCTTACCAGCCCTGTAACTAACTTTAGGCAGTTTATTTGACCGTTTTTAAAGCTTACTTCTTTTTTGTGAATTTAGAGATAATTCCTGTCTCATTCAGTTTTGTTGTTGCTGCTGCTGTTGGTGTTGGTTAAATAAGTGAAGATAGAGCTTTAAATATTGAGTGCTTGGTGAGGAAAGGGACTCCAGGATAGAAAATGAAAATTTTGTTCAATACGTCAGTTTTCCTGGATAGTTAGTTTCTGTCTGAAATGTACACCTATATTGATACATTCAACAAATAATTAGGAACTCATCATCTTCAGTACTGTGTTGGGTGCTAGACTTTTCTTTTGCCTGAAGTGATTTTGTTTTAAAAGGCGTTTAGCGGGAAATATCCTCCTAACCCTCCATTAACTGGGGATCGGTAGGGTATTTGAAAGGTAGGATGACGGCCCACTGACAAATTCTGCAGCACACGGAGTTTTGCCTGAGTCCAGGTTCTTGGTACCTGTAAAATTCAGTTTTTAACCCCCTCTCGCTTTTGCTTCCTGGTTTTTAGAGTTCTTTACACTAAAAGTGAATAGCAGAAAAGTACCAGTAGTTACACTACCAAGCAAGAAGAGTTGATTTTAATTCAACGACCCTAGTTTTTGCAAGTTCACTAATGAGCCTCCTCCCCACCCCAAGTTTATCTTGAGAGTAATGATTATTGTCACCTTACTGAGCCCTAAGTGCCAGGCTCCTTGCTAATACCTCCTTTGCTATCTCTTATTCAGCACAATAACCAGTTTTGCAGGTGAAGAAATTGAGGCTGAAAGGGATTAAAGAACTTGCTGAATGAAGGTCACAAGTTTCTGTAAGTGGTGTAGCCAAGAATATGAACCCAGGTCTCTCTCCAGTCTTTCTTGTTAATGGCTAGTGGCTTTTACTTCATCATTTTCAATGCCTTTATCCTAGAACCATTTTAAGGGACACTTCAATTATGTTTTAAAAGAGGGTTTTCTTTTTGTGTTATTAGAGAAAAAACTTCCTCTTTTGTAGGATGTAACACCCTACCTTTGGAGGATGAATTGCTCAAGTATAAAACTTAGAGTAGCCACCCCTCCCCCATCATAGATTCTTTTTTCAGTTCAATGTTTTTTAAAATAACAGGCAAGGTATAATATTTTAATTCATTGTGCTTTTACTTGAAGTTAAATATTTCACTATTGACACTTATAGTAAACATTGCTGCATTTTGTATAAGAGAAGCATAATTCTGTTTAATGGCAAAGTAATTCTGAAAATCCAAGTGACCATATGCTTGTGGTAAACTTCAATAGATATAAACTGACATATGTAAAAAATTTTACTAGTATGTATCTATAGTACACTGTGTATTATACCTGTGTAGCAAGTACAGATTAAGCAACTTGAATTGAGCTGCTTTAATGATATAGTTATGTATACTTGTATTCCTGGGACTTAATACTTATATTGATACAATTGTATCAATTGTATTACTTTAGGAAGAATGCATTGCAAACAAAAAACCCAACCCTTTTTCAAGTTGAGCATTTCAGCAAAAGTATTTGCTTTTTAAAAAAATGGATTTTTGAAGTAAAAGGAAATGGATGTCTCCTGTGCAGGGGCTAGAGTCTACTGCATAGCTACCTTTTGTAACAGAATTTGCCTAGCTACAATTTATTATATTCATTTTGCTAAGGTAATGGAAGGTTTCCCTTGTCAATCTCCTTTGCCAAATGAAAAAAGAAAGTGAAAAAACAAAAAATATACGAGCCTTAGAATTACATCAGCCAGAAAATGCTGTTCTGTTTCATAACGGAAGCTATAATCAAAGTAAGATAGAGTGGCTTACCTCTACCATCACAATTCAGTAAGACATTTTCAAACATGTCTATAATACTCTTATGAACATTCCCACATGTTAGATTTTTTTCAAAGCTGAGAAGTACAGTTAAGATGGATTTATGTAGGCAAATCGAGAAACCGTAGTAAAGCAAGATGGCATTAATTTGTGCAAAATTTTTAAGCACATTTGTTTTAAAAATGTTATCAACTAAGAGCAAAGTGAATTTGCTTTGCAGACATTTCTAGGAAGTTTCTTTTTGTGTTGACAGATTTAGATGTAGCCTATTTTGAATTAGTATTATGTTTCTCTTTCAGAGTGTTGCCTAATTAGTGGGAACTGCTATTTTATGGTAAAGTTATTTATTGAGAGAACATTTCACTTTTTAACCCTGTCATTATTTTTTTTTAAAGAATTTATTTATTTATTTGACAGAGAGAGAGACAGTCAGCAAGAGAGGGAACACAAGCGGGAGTGGGAGAGGAAGAAGCAGGCTCATAGCGGAGGAGCCTGATGTGGGGCTCGATCCCATAACGCTGGGATCACGCCCTGAGCTGAAGGCAGAGGCTTAACGGCTGTGCCACCCAGGCGCCCCTAACACTGTCATTATTGATTGGCATTGGTGAACCTAACATATATTGCTTATTAAATGTTTCTTGAGTTGAATATTTACATTCTCATATATTTTTCATTCAAAGTTTTCTCTGTTTGTCCCTCTATCAATAAGTTGTTTTAAATTATTAAAGTCAAGAGCAAAATTATATAGCACAGGGGCTCTCCATGTTTTAAATATTCAACTTTTCAAGTGTTTGTTTACACATGTCTTTTGGTTTACTTTAAAAATTTCAGTTTGCAGTTTCACATGTTTCCATTCATGCTGTAATTACCAAATTTTAAAAATAGTCAGTAGGAAACATTCTATGCTATTTCCTTGAAGGCAGTACATACTTTGCATTTTTATTCGTAGTTTCAAATGTGGCTTTGAATTGTATTTTGTTATTAGTGAGTTGTGTGTGATAATTTTTTTCTGTTGGAGAGAGTACATTTTATTTTAGAATAGTTATTTGTATATTTTTTTATGTTCCCTGTGCTTCTCTTTTTTACTTTTTTTTAAAGATTTATTTATTTATTTGAGAGAGCGAGAGACACAGAGCACAAGTGGAGGGGCAGGGAGAGAGGCAGAGAGAATCTCAGGCAGACTCTGCGCTGAGTGGGGAACCCAACTTGGGCTGGATCTCATGACCCTGAGATCATGACCTGAGCTGAAACCGAGAGTTGGGAGCTTAACCGGTGGTGCCCCTCATTTTTACTTTTGAGTCAAAGCAATGAGCTTGCTCTAGTGGTTTAATATTTGATTGAAATGTTGGGTCTTAACATTTCTCTGTGCTTTCAATACAAAAGAATTTCAGTCCACCGGCTTCAGGAAAATATTTTCATTTTCCTCTTTTGAAAAGCCTTTTATGGGGTGCCTGGGTGGCACAGTCAGTTGAGCATCTGACTCTTAGTTTTGGCTCAGGTCATGATCTCAGGGTTGTGAGATCAAGCCGAGCGTGGGGCTCCATGCAGAGTCTGATTAAGCCTCTCTTTCCAGAGTGCCTGGATGGCTCAGTCAGTTAAGTGTCTGCGTTGGTCTTAGGTCATGATCCCAAAGTCCTGAGATGGGTTCTCTGCTCTCTTTCTCAAATAAATAAAATCTTAAAAAAAAAAAAAAAAATCCTCTTTTCCTCTCCCTTCTGTAAAATAAATAAATAAATCTTTTTAAAAATAAAATAAAAAGGCTTCTACATGCTAGTGTTTTTCCTCTGAAGAAAAGTGGAGGAACTAGTTAAAAAACATATTTTTTAAATCCTGATTACTATTAGTTTTATTTTGTGGTTTATTTTCTTTCCATTGAAGAAGAAAAAGCTGAAATGGGTGGTTATAGAGCAGTCTTTTTATGTCATTAAATAAATGCTTATTGGCTTTTCTAAAATCAGCTGAGAATGTCTCCCATTATTCCCAATGATTCCCACCCCTAACCTTTAAAAGCTATTTTCTTTCTCATTTTTCCAAGATTAATGTCTCTCTGACTGAAAATACTAACTTTATAGGCTTTTGGAATTTGCCTGCTTTAAAGTAGTAGAGTAATATGAGAGAAAATTAGGGCACCAAGCCCTAGAATGTACTTCGTAACATCATTCTGTCTTTGTGTTATTTGTATGTATTAACACATAAACCACTATCAAATAAATCTCTTTAAAAATTGGTTTTAATTAAAATCCACTGTTTTAAAATTTGACTTTATATCATTCTCTGCTGATAAATTTGTTCTTTTGGATATGGCTTACAACTTCATTTGCTCAATACTTCAAAAAGAGAAATCACATGATTATACATGGCAAATATTGTTCTATAGGAACAAAGCTCCCCAACTGTTTTAATAAGATAATATGATAATCACTGAGACTTTATTCTTCGTGTCAACTTAGGTTGATAAGAGGAGAATATAAGAAAAATTTGGTAGTTTGTTGACAATCACATTCAGATCAATAGATTTTTACTTAAAAATTTGATACCCAAATTTCAAGGCAGAATATACTCACAATTGCAATTAAGATAAGTGCTAGTTTAACTTTCAGAATAACTTTAAGACTGTCTACAATTTTTTTCCACATCAGTTTTTTCCCATCACTCAAAATATCACAGTTACATATACTTAATATGAAAGGTACCATCATTGGAATGGTGAAATACTAGTGAACATTTAAAATATGTGGTCCCTACAATGCAAATCTGTGAACCCAGCTTTGTTTTTCATCTCTTTAGAGATACATGTTTTGCCCTTGTCACTGAATTTATTTACTGTTAATACAGCTTTGATTATTTTCCATTTTAGAGATTCTGACGTTTTTGCTTTTAACTCGTTTCCTAGAAATTTACCTTTCTACCATCTCTTCCCTCCAAGGTAATTACTTGATCAACATCTCCAAGTGTTTTAGACTTCAATGTGAGCTAATTCTAGCTCGTAGTTCATAGCTTCAAGTGACTGGGGTGGCATTTGGAAAAAAAGAATTATGGTTTTTAGCTTCATTGTTTGTCAGGAATTCAGATTGCCAAGTGTTCTTAGTAATACTTTCCTTTTTTTTTTTTTTTTCCCTGTGTTTTGATCATTTGATGGTCTATTGCTCTGACCCATGTCACAGTACTTTTAAGGTTAATCAAGTATATGTGCAATTATGTCTTTTGAAAAAAAGAATAATAATCTTGCTCTAAAAATGTAGAAAAGTAATTGAAGCCTTCCTAGAAAGATTTTTCCTTGGAACATTTGTGTCTTTTTTGTTGTTTTGGGGGAGATTTTTTGTTTCGTTTGTTTATTTGAGAGAGAGAGAGAGAGAGATAAAGAAGTGGGGAAGTGGGTAGAGGGAGAAAGAGCATCTTAAGCAGGCTCCAGTCCCAGTGCAGAGCCCGACACGGGCTCCATCTCACTACCCCAAGATCATGACCTGAGCCGAAATCAAGAGTTGGACACCTAACTGACTGAGCCGTCCAGGAGCCCTAAAACATTTGCATTTTATCAAAAAAGGGATGTTTTGGGGCACCTGGGTGGCTCAGATGATTAAGTATCAGCCTTTGGCTCGGGTCGTGATCTCTAGGTCCTCGGATCAAGCCCCACATCGGGCTCCCTGATCAGCGGAGAGTCCACTACTCCTTGTTCTTCTTCCCCTCCCACCTGCTTGTGCTTTCTTTCTCAAATGAATAAATAAAATGTTTAAAAAAATAAAAAGGAATATTTTGTATAGCCGTCATCTATCTGTGCATGCTGTTGGTAAAGTCCTGCTTTAGGATCAAAATGAATATGAAAATTTGAAATCTGTTGGTATCAGGTTTCAGTTGCAGCAGCCTCTTGAGGAAAGGGCATCTAATAAGTGTGTTTTGCATGTTGACTACCACTTAACAGTTTACAATGTATTTTCATGTTTGACAATAATGCTCTAAGGTAAGACATTGAAAAGATAAGGAAGTTGAACATAGACTTTCCTGTAATGCTTTGTACAGTTTTTTAAGTGCCTATGTGCTGGACACTGTGCTAGGTACTTCATAATGTTTCTAATCTTCAAAACTCACACCTTTGTCCTCATTTTTCACGTTAAGGGAATTGGGGCTCACATGGCTAATTATAGGCAGCACCTATTATAGTGGTTGAGAACATGTACAGAGGAGTAGAATGGGGGACTTGTACTTTTTTTACACTTATAGTTTGAATATTTAACATTTTGCATTTATTACTTTATAATTTTTAAAATATGCCACAAAGCCTATGTTAAAATGTGAGTCTTAAGAAACTCTTCTCACTATGTATATTAGTATATTATTCGTCTTTCATGTGAATGACGTCCAGTACCACCCTAAAATAGAGTGATGGTGTAAAATGGAACCCAGTTGAGGTAACCATTCATTTTTCAAAATGAAAAACTTTTAATTTGTACAATAAGAATAATAGTAGAAGTTAATATTTACCTTTCAAAGCATTTGTTTTAGTATTTTCATCCTCATAACAACCTAGTGAGGTGAACATTACTATCATCCTCATTTTTCAGAAGAGGAATTCAAAGCACAAAGTAGTGAGCCAAAAGTCACAATTATTTTAATTGGTGGTAGAGCCCCTTTAGTTTTATTCTAGGCCCCCATTTATAATCACTGTAGCACCTTTTAAGTGTTGTGAGGATTAAAAGTCACTTTAAAAGCATTCAGTTAGAGTAGATCCTCTCATTACTAAGTTGAGTACACTTTCTTTTTTAGCAGTTTTATCAGACTTTAGAAATAATTTTATACCATAGGGGGAAAAAGACTCAAGTGGCACAAATGTCTAATTCCTTGATTAGGGAAAACTATTTAATGTTAAAATGCTTGAAATTGTTTACTTATGGGGCGCCTGGGTGGCACAGCGGTTAAGCGTCTGCCTTCAGCTCAGGGCGTGATCCCGTCGTTATGGGATTGAGCCCCACATCGGGCTCCTCCCCTGTGAGCCTGCTTCTTCCTCTCCCACTCCCCCTGCTTGTGTTCCCTCTCTCGCTGGCTGTCTCTATCTCTGTCAAATAAATAAATAAATAAATAAATCTTTAAAAAAAAAAAAAAAGAAAAGAAATTGTTTACTTAGAGTAAAGATACATATAATTCTACTGTATTTTTTTTTTTTTTTAAAGATTGTGAACAGTCCCTCAAATGGCCTTTTGAGTATTTATATTGAGTAGTTAGTATCTGGAGCTTCTCCATCCAGATATTTATTTTGACCCCATTCAATCCAAAAAGCCAAACAAATTTGTACAAATTGTGATTTTCCAAGTAATGCATATGCGTTATAGCTCAGAATACTGTGCATATGTATATAGGAAACAGTATTTTAATGTTCAGACTACCACTTTTTTCCTCTATGTTAATTTTCAAGGTGTTCACAGAGCCTGTGCTGTCAATTTAAAAATATAGATTTTCCTGCTATTGGTAGACAATATAAATTAGACAATACAAAACTAATATTTGGAAATAAATTTAAGGAGACTTTTTTTTCTGGCCTAGTGTGTGTCTGTCTGTCGGCCCCCTAATGCCAACTGATCCTTTAGCCTCTTCCCTTCATTTAGATAGAGAAAAAAAAGGAGCACGAGCTTTACAATTTAATATTAAAATAGATATTATTAATACTTACAGAAGTGTCTAATTTATAGAATTAGAAATAGAATGGAAATACAATTATCTAATTTGTAGAATTAGAAATTCAAATTAGTATAGATCTACAGGTAAGTTTTTTTAAAGTTGAGGACTTGTTTTTGTTTTGTTTTGTTTTGAAGATCTTATTTATTTATTTATTTGACAGAGAGAGAGCGAGAGGGAGGGATCACAAGTAGGCAGAGCAGCAGGGAGAGGGAGAAGCGGAGTCCCCGCTGAGCAGGAAGCCCCATGCAGAGTTGATCCCAGAATGCTGGGATCATGACCTGAGCTGAAGGCAGATGTTTAACCTACTGAGCCACCAGGTGCCCCTAAAGTTGAGGATTTATAAGCTGCAGTTTATTTCCTAGTCTTTCTTACTGCTTTCTATAGCCATAGAGGAAAAAATGTATAGCCAAATACTTCGAAAGTTTATCTCAACCAGATTTCCTTATAAATCTGATAAATGCATTCCTGTCGTCATTCAGCAAGCCTTTGCTGAGTATATTACTTGAGTGAGGCATTTGTGAAGTTTTTAGCACACTGATGTTAGTACGTTTTGTCAAATACTGTCTTTTTACTAGTATATTGTCGGGGATCAGGAAACACAAAGATTAATAATACATTGCCTTCCCTCTCCTCAGAAAAGTGTATTTGCAAGAGAGGAATTGCTGCTTAACAACTAATTTGATTGAAGTCCTGTTGCTTTGCAGATTTGCAAAATTGTGTCAATTAGGGGAACTCATTTCTTCTATAAGTGTGCACGAAGGTGGCTGACAATAACGGAGGTGACTTGATTTATCCAATGGGGAACATGGTATCCAGTGGGTAGAGTGATTATACATATCTGTACCTATTCTATCTTTTAACTGAAGAATTTCCGACTAAATATATGAGATTTTTTTTCTTTTGCATTGGAAATATCTTTATTACAAGTATTCTTTTTTTCTCAGTCTTATTTGGATATAAATGGCATACAGCCCTGTCTAAGTTTAGGTGTACAGCATAATGATTTGACCTACATTTATTGTGAATTATCAAATAAGTTTAGTTAATATCCATCATCTCGTATAGATAAAAAGGAAAAAATATATTTTTCCTTGTGATAAAAACTCCAAGGATTTACTCTCTTAACTTTCATATATATCGTACAGCTGTGTTAAGTACACAGTCATCGTGTTGTGCATTGCATCTTTAGTACATTTATCTTATAGTTGGAAGTTTGTGCCTTTTGACCACCTTATCACCTTCCTCCAATCCCCTGCCCCCCCCCAATCCCTGCCTCTAGTAACCACAGATCTGATCTCTTTTTGTATGAGTTTGGGGGTTGTTTGTTTTTGTTTTTTTAATTTCACATGTAAGTGAGATCCTACAATATTAGTCTTTCTCATCTGACTTATTTCAGTGACTGTAATGCCCTCGGGGCCCACCCATGTTGTCATAAATGGAAGGATTTCCTTGTTTTTTATGACTGAATTTAATACACTGTGTATTATAAATATGGAAGTGGGTTGGAAATATGCATACCACAACTTCTTTATCCATTCATTTACCAGTGGGTACTTAGGTTTTTTCCATGTCTTGGATATTATAAATAATGCTGCAATGAACATGGATGCATATATATCTTTGACATAGTGTTTTTGTTTCCTTGAGATATATTCTCAGAAGATTATTGGATTATATGGTGGTTCTATTTTTGAATTTTGAGGAAACTCTATACTATTTTCCTTACTAGCTGTACCAATTTACAGTACTATCAACAGTGTTCAAGGGTTTCCTTTTTTCCACATCCTCCCCAACATTTATCTCTTCTCTTTGTGTTGCTAGTCATTCTGACAGGTGTGAGGTAATATCATAGTTTTAATTTAATTTCCCTAATCATTAGTGATGCTGAGCATCATTTCATGTACTTGTTGGACAAATTGTTTAGGTCCTTTGCACATTTTTAACTAGATTATTTTTTTTGTGCTTGAGTTGTATGAGTATATTTTGAATATTAATTCCTTATCAGATATATGGGTTTGCAAATATTTTTTGCCCAGTCTGTTCTTTCATTTTGTTGGTATTTTCCTTTGCTATGCGGAAGCTTTTTAGTTTGATGTAATCCCATTATTTTTTACTTTCTTGTTTGTGCTTTTGGTGCCATATGCAAAAAAATTATTGCCAAGCCCCATGTCAAGGAGCTTTTTTCCTGTTTTTTTTTCCCCCTGGAAGTTTTACAGTGTCAGGTTTTTAATCCATTGAAGTTTTTCATCTATTTTGAGTTAAGTTTTGTGAGATATAAGGTATAAGATAGGGTTCTGGTTTCATTTTTTTAAACATGAGATCTTTTAGAAGCTTGAGATTGGAAAGTACTAAACCTTGTTCATTACGACTAAGAAGGTTGGTTTTGTTTCTGAAGATTTGTGTTAAGTATTACTTTCTAATATTCTTTAACAGAATATCAGTATATTCCTGCCAGTATCTCAGCAGTGTGGTAGTGGCAATCCACCTATAAGCAATAGGACTCTGTTATGGGGAGCCTATAAGTTACTTTCTATATTACAAAAGCTTTTCAGAAATGATGCACTATAATATGCATATATAGGCCAAAATGACAGGTTACTTTTTGCTTTGGATTAGAAATAGCATTAACCCTTAGTAAGACTAGTAATATTTATTATTCAAATACAGCTGGAAGCCTTCCCAGTCCATTTCCAAAGATAAGCTATGACGCTTCCCTTTGCATATTTCTTTCACTTCACTTTCCACATGATACTGGCAGGATCTCCTTGTAAGTCTCTCTCTGAAATATAAACTGGAAAGCATTCATTCAATAAAGTGGTCTTCCAACTTTTCTTGAAAGTTTCCAACTTATTCTTACCCTCTAGACCTTTTTAATTTGCTATTTCCTCTGTTTGGATCTCTTCCCCCAGAAATTCAGATGACTTGCTTCTTCCTTTTACTAAAATCTCAGCTCAATAACACATTTTCTCTTATCTTTTATCTTGGTTTATTTTCATGACAGCATGTTACTCCTGTACATATTTGTGTGTGTGTTTGAAAGTTTGCCATACTGAAGTTATAGGAGATCAGAGACATTGCCTATCTTTTTCTGCTTTATTCCTAGTGTCTAGGAAAATCCTGGGACATAACAGGTGCATAATATTTGAAGGAATTTGTAAGTTTTTTAACAACCTCTTACGACACTGAGGTTAACGTCAATAAGACAAGTATGATACCCATCTCCAGATCTGTATTTCTTATAGTTATCTTATAGTTAGTTTAATCAGGAGTCTAAACAATCTGAAGTGATTTAAAACTACTCTAGATTGGATATATTTGTTATTTGCTTTGAAATATTTATTTGTCCTTAGTTATTTCTATGGGCAATGGACAATAAAAAGTCAAGATAGTTAATTATTTAATCTGTTAGACCTAGAAAGATTTTCAAAATTATGATTCAGTTCCTGACTGAAGTAGGTTCTTAGAAGTGAAGTGAAATTTCTACAAATCACACTTAATAAATGACAGGTTAGTATTCTAAGCCACTCTCCTGGCTCTAAGTCTAGTATTTTTTCCACCTGCCAGATGACTTGAAAATAAAATATTCAAAAATTCTCTTTATTAGAATAAGACTCTTTTTTGCCACCATTATTTCTGCATTTGGAGACACCATCTATTGGCATATTCAGTAAGTTATACATAAACTGGCTTCTAATGATTTAAAAGATTTTATCTTATCACAAAACTGTTTCTTGGTTTGAACATTTAATTTTAACTATGAAATATGTCAAATATATGTAGAATAACATTAAAGATTTCTTTGTATCCACCAATAAAGAATAAAAAGATGCTAATGTTAAAAAAAAAAAAAAGGCAGGAATGAACCCTGCCTTCGTGTTGTCCTTTTATTATAGAACATTGTAGCATCCTTGGCACATGGTAGGCACTTCTAGTAGATGTGGAACTTGTCAAACGACAAAACAAAAAAACAATTTAGTAATGAGTTTGATGTCCTTTATTACAGGGAAGACAATCCTTGGATTGGGGGATTACAGTGCCTCACAAGCATTTGAACAGTCTTCCCAAAAGATTTCAGGCAAGAACATGTTTCAGAGAACATTAGGAGAGGCAACACAGAAATAGGGCATGTTGGCCAGGAGATTGAGGGATTTCTTTATAAAGCTAGCAGGTCTAGGGCTCTTGAGTGGCTCAGTGGGTTATATATCTGCCTTCAGCTCAGGTCATGATCCCAGAGTCCTAGGATCAGCCCCGCATGGGGCTCCCTGCTCAGCGGGGAGTCTGCTTCTCTCTCTCCCGCTGCCCCCCCTTGTGCTCTCACTCTTGCTCTCTATCAAATAAATAAATAAAAAATCTTAAAAAAAAAAAAGTTAGCAGGTCCTGTTCTCTAGGTAAGATAAGTTAACTAAAGCTGAGTTAGAGGATTGCGATGAATGTTATGTTAGGTTTCTTGATAGGTGTTTCCCTTAAGTGCAGACTGACTTAGATTTGTGACATTAGGGCAGCCTCCCATTTTGTGGGTCCTGATACAAATTAACTTTATCAAATTAAGAATCTGTAATTGGCAGTTACATGTGTTTGATTCGATGAGAAGATAAATTATCTGACATTTTTTATATTCACAGATAAACGTTAATGAGTGACATGCCATTTGTTGTAATTTGTAGTTTCCTTGAGGCTGTTGTAATTTGTAGTTTCCTTGAGGCTTACATTCAACCAACCTATCCCTTGTTTTTATAAAAACTAGCAGAAGTGACTTAGCTGGTAAGTAAACCTAGCTAATTGCCTCTGCATCCGGGTCTCAATAACTTTGTGTTCTAATCTCTCACAAATCACACTGTTAACTTCATTATTCCATAGATGTATTACCAACGAAAATATTCTGTAAGGCCTCAGGTTTTAGCTTCCAAAAATATTCAGGGGCATGTAAAATATTTAACAACTGTCTTATAATAAATAGCTCTGTCATTAAGGCATATTTATTCATGTGTTTCACATTTATTGGACATTTACTATGTGACTATGTGACAGACACTGCACTAGGTCTTAAACCGACTCAGAAAACTCAACCACTTTGGGAGGGGATATGCGTCAATATAACAAGTAGAGTATGTGTATTTTCTGCTGTTGAGCAGAGAAGAAAGAGGAAGCCCTAACTCTGTTTGCAGAAGTTGTGGCAGTGACGGCAGGAACCAAACAGAGGATGGTAGTTAGATAAAATGAGGGAGGTCATTAGTAATTTGTATAAGGACACAGTGAAATTAAAGATTTTGTCATGTTTGGAAAACTGCAAGTCTTTGTATAACATTGGACGAAAATGGGAGAGTAGTTCAAATGAGGTTGAAAAATTAAGACAGTCTTTTTATAGTCAAAGCTTCAAAATTATTTTAAGCAAGAATATGCATGTAATTCAAGTTTTTCTGTAGGAATTTCAGATCATATACTTGAATATATTTAGGAACTGTAAAGCGTGCTTTTAAAAAGTCAACTTGTGAAATAAAATTTGCTTATTTAGCACTAGTAAGTATAACACTAAAATAAATCTTTTTTCAAGGTTTTAGTGACAAAGCAGATTGGTTAAAAAATTAATGTTACTGGGGCGCCTGGGTGGCTCAGTCCCTTAAGCGTCTGCCTTTGCCCCAGGCAATGATCTCAGGGTCCTGGGATCAAGCCCCACAGCAGGGAGCCTGCTTTTCCCTCTGCCTGCTGCTCCCCCTGCTTGTACTTTTCTGTCAAATAAATAAAATCTTAAAAAAAAAAAAACTTAATGTTGCCAGTTGTGTGTAAAGATTCATAAAATTTTATAGTGATGGAAAGGAAAATTTTGGTTGCTAGGGTGGAAATTTCCTTAATAACTGGACAGATCTGTAGATGATCTTGTGTGAAGAAATACATATTGGGGGCATTTCTAATAAGAATAGTTGCTAAAGTGTGCAGTTTTTTTGCAGAGGAGTGAATGCTTGTTTTTTTAAAAAGTTAATGCCTTCCATTTCTTTCTTCAAAAAAGGGGGGGGCGAAAAGGGCTGACGCGAAAAGGGGTGACGACTGCCATGAGACCTCGGTGCCTCTCGCGTTTCTCTGGCTGTAGGCAAGGCTGGCTGGGCCTGCGCGGGGCGGAGCCGACGGTGACGCGCCCGTGCTCCGCAAGGCATTGTGGGGAGCTCGGGCCCGCGAGTGAGGTGGTTGTAAGCGAGGTGGGGGCGGCCGTTTGTTTTCTCGTGGTCTCGAACTCGCGCGTTCTCATCTCCCCCCGCCACCCCTTTCCCGACAAGCTGCGGGGTGGAGGAACGGCGGCGGTGGCAGCAGCGGCTGTAGCATCGGACACCCTCCTGTCTACTCTCCGGCGAATCGGTTCCTCTTCCCCCTCCCTCTCACTGTTTGTTGTGTGTTTGATGTGTTAAAGCAGGAGCGAGAACGCGAGCAGCGCCATGAGCAACACTACCGTCGTCCCCAGTACTGCGGGCCCGGGCCCCAGCGGCGGGCCCGGTGGCGGCGGCGGCGGTGGCGGAGGCGGCGGCACCGAGGTAATCCAGGTGACTAATGTCTCCCCGAGCGCTAGCTCTGAGCAGATGCGGACCCTCTTCGGTTTCCTAGGCAAGATCGACGAACTGCGCCTCTTCCCGCCAGAGTGAGTATCGTCCACCATCACCGTTTTTACTAACTCCTCCCCATTCGGGGCCTAACCTACACCATTTCCTAGGCCCTCGTCGACGCTTCCCTGGACCAGGTTGCTTTAGTTGAGGCTGGCTGTTGCATTTACTTATGAAAGAAACTACTTGCTAGGCTTAAGGCGAAGAAGCAGGGCCAGTGTTTTGGGTATTAAATAGACAGAGGCTTTTAAAATCTCGGGATTTGGTGGTTTTTTTTTAATTGTGACAACGTGGTCGTTTTTTTTTTTAAGCGCCTAGAGCAAGGCAAACTGCACTTTATGTGTTTTGTATATAGTGTAGTCACTTTTTTTAAAAAATCAGATGTTTGAATTCTTTGAAAACAGTTATTCATTCTTAATTTGATAACGAAGTTTGTTGTCAGTTCACTTAATTTTAAGTATTGCCGTTAACTGATTCTGGCCCAGTGAATATAATTCAAAGTTAATACTCTGACAGGGGATTAATTCAGTAAGCTTGAATACTTAATTTTTATAATTACAAAAATGGGTTATAGCTGAAACAAGGTTTTCTTTCGTTTAACGTACACATTTATATTTTCACAGCTGTTCTTGGGAAGGAATTTCATAGAATGTTAAATTTTTTAGAGTGTATGGCTTTTTTTTATTATGTTGTCTCACATTCTTACTGAAACAGTATTAAATGAGTGGATTAATTACAAAGAAAAAGCATTGAAACAAGATGTGATAAATATTAGAACAGAAATCTGAAATAACAGTGGTGTGCTCTTTGTGAAGAGTGAAAATTCAAGTGTTACTACGAGTAAATACTGAGTACCCACTGTACATTGAGAGTTTTATGATGTCATTTAAGTACTAAATAGGAAATTGGAATTTTCATGGAATCCACTGTTGTGGTGGCTGTAATAAATCACTAATCTAAATACATTTATACTCTAAAATAATAGAAGTTGATCATACTGCCGTTTTAAATATTTCCTGTATTTCATCACTTTCTACTAAAATGCTTTAGATGGTTCTTAATGTTTTCAAATGGGTGTGTTGTCTTTAATTTTCAGGGGAATATACATGCAGAGAAAGGTTTCAGAGTTACTGATTTTCACAAAGTGTAGAATTTTGGAAACATTTTATTTTTAATGGAAACTTGACTGCTTTTAATAATGAAGGACATAGCTTTCATAATATGAACATACAAAAATATTTGCTGTCACTCCATTTTCTGACAACGTGCCCTATATTAAGTTGTTTGTGAAATTAATAAGCAGCAAAAAGGCAGAAAATGAGAGTGACACATGTGATTATTATAATCATGTGATTACTCAAAGTGCCTGACATACTGAATTGATTTATGAAATAATTCTTTCCAGCCCAGCATGTTATTAAGAATGTTGTTATAGTTGCTGACTTTAAAGATGCTCTTTTTATGGTGCATTTATGAAAAGGCGACAGAGGTATAGGCTGTTCACTGGTTCCACTTTTACCTAATGAATGATCCATATCTTAGAGTCATGATCCACCAGAGTCTGGCTTTTTTGCTTTATTGTCAAAGGAGTAGTTCAGTCATCACCAGGATAACTGATATGCATCGGATAACATGGCCTGGGGTGCTGTGCTTTAAGAGGACTCCTTTCCTGGTATTGGGAAGAAGAGATAAAAATTGACACATCTTTTCTCTTTGACTCTTTCATAAGTGTTCCCACATACAGATCTGAAACTGTGTAAGGTTACAATTCAGTAGATGCTAATACTACCTTCGTGGTCTTCTAGATTTGAATAGGATGGATGTAGAGTCCTACTTTTGTTCATTTAATGTTGATTTTTTTTTTAATGTAAGTTTTAATTGCTAATCCGACCTGCATAATTTGGAACTACTGTGGACAATTTCTTTAAGCTTACTACTGTTTTCAGGAGCAGCTTGCAGGGGGTAATGTGCTATGAAGTCCTAACGAGTGCTCCAAAAAATGTTCATCATTCCAGAAACTGACATTTTTACTTCTAGAATAAGAGTGAATGGTTCAGAATATATAAAATTCTAACTGTCGTAAACATGTTTGCTGCTTGATTTTTTTTATGGGGTGTTTGTATTTTTTTCCCCCAAAGGCATTCGTATTTACACTTAGAACTCTTTTCACCTAGATACATGCCTATGACATGCTTACTTCCTTTTGCTACTCAGATGTCACCTAATCAGAGAAACCTTCCTGATCACCCTGTGTGAAAATAAAACACCCCTGCTCCTTTCCCTATTCATTTAACTGCTTTGTTTTTCTCTAAAGCACTAATCAACTGACAGGTTAAGTTTAGCTTCCTCTCTCTCTTAGAATATGTGGCCCCGTGGGTAAGTGACATCACCTGCAGAGCCTTAACCCACACTTACTGAAATGCTACTTTCAGTTATTAATGCCTATGGGGGGTTGGGGTGGTACAGTGGTGACCCTGGGATCTGGAATTATGCCAGACATTTCAGTGTCAACCTCCTCAAGAAGGATTCTCCCTTTGTTTCATTATTGAATCCCTCTCTTTCTCGGTTTTTTTAAGCCAAAAATTGCTGGCCTATAATTTCACCCATGATAACACTGTCTCACAAGAAATAATATTCTAATCCTCTCCAGTATGACAGCCCTTAGAGCTATTTGAAAGCCTCTGTCGGTGTTCCCCTCATTTATTCCCTCTCTTTTAAAGGAAAATTATTAACTTTAATTCTAGTTGTTCCTGAAATGGATTTTGGAAATTCAGCATTGATTGTCTGGTATATGCTAGATGCTTTCCTTTTTATCTTAAACCTATTTTATGAACAGGTGAACTAAAATTCACATAGGTTGTTTTGTACTTCCAAATCACTCTATCAGTGTCAGAATTAGTATTTCAACCCCA
The DNA here is from genome assembly GCF_002007445.2 of Ailuropoda melanoleuca. Taxonomy (NCBI): domain Eukaryota; kingdom Metazoa; phylum Chordata; class Mammalia; order Carnivora; family Ursidae; genus Ailuropoda; species Ailuropoda melanoleuca. Next base: position 43,062,451 of record NC_048219.1, read on the forward strand.
GTGTTGTGATTCTCCTTTACTACTTGGTGAAGGATTTCCTTGGTTTACAAGGAACTTACGAGTGGAGTCATTCTTTTACAGTAGTAAGTATTCTTTAAATGTTTGGTTTTAGTGTATTTCAGAATGGAGAATATAACTGGTGTTTATTGGGTAATGATCCCAGTGAAGCATATGTCAAAGTTATGCATAAAATGAAGGTTCACATCATGGGGCGCCTGGGTGGCACAGCGGTTAGGCGTCTGCCTTCGGCTCAGGGCGTGATCCCCGCGTTATGGGATCGAGCCCCATATCAGGCTCCTCCGCTATGAGCCTGCTTCTTCCTCTCCCACTCCCCCTGCTTGTGTTCCCTCTCTCGCCGTCTGTCTCTATCTCTGTCACATAAATAAATAAAATCTTTAAAAAAAAAAAAATGAAGGCTCTCATCAGTTACTTAAATAACTTATTTAGGTGATTATTTTGGTAACCAAAGATAGATTATTTTTTATAGTAACCAAAAGACTTGCATAGGCAAGGAGACATAAACCCATGACTATAGCAGACTCTATTGTATGTATTTGATATTTCAAATCATTGAAAGTTAATTCACTCACAAACTGATATTGAACTCCTTTCCTCCTCCAACTGGAAAACAAAAATAAAATTATAATTTTCTTTCACAGAAAAAAAAAAACCTAATAAATTACATTTCTAAGGAAGAGTTTGTAGACATTCTAACAAAAACTTTATTAGAAAAAAACTAAAATTATGGTGTGTGTCACAAATTTGAGTGTTATTCTTACACAGGGCCATGCTGATCTTCTCTGTATCATTCCAGTTTCAGCATATGTGCTTTGGAAGTGAGCAAGAAAAATAGATAATTTAATGATGATAAGTATAAGTAACTATAGTTGTAGTTGGTAAGGTTATCTTCAAAGATTTTTTATTACATGCAAAATTTTACTGTATTTCTTTATAACTTGATAACACAGTGAAGGAAAGGACATATTAAGTGAACAGAGTCACATTTTCAGGGGAACATTGCCTTTGTTTATGCTTATAAGCTCAAAATTCTCCACCCAGAAATGTTTAACATAGTATTAAGGTGGGAGTTGAAAGAGTGTTACCAGTGGTGTAAACAGAAGTTCTCATACTTTAGTTGGCATAAATATCAAGTGTGGATCTTAGGAATCAAGGCCCCTTTAAAAAGGGATTCTCAAATTCATTTGGCTTGTTGGAGAACAGAAATTTGAATTTTCCATGTGCATCCCAGAAGATTGGGAAACATCCCTTAGAGGACACTTTAATTTAAAAAAAAAAAAAAAAAAGTGGAAAAACACTGCCACTCTACCTAAAGTCAAAAGCATCATATAGGTCTCGTTCTTTCCTATCTTGCTTCTCATCAACTGCCCTACCTCATCTATATTAATTCTTAAAGGTAAAGAATAAAAACAAATTTTTAGAAGGAGTACTTGCACAAAATTCTAAGGTATGAAAATTTCAGGCATCAGTCTGAAAGTGAGATTAACATACTATCTTATTGCATGTGTCTTCTGTTAGTAAATTCTGAGAACATAAAAGAATGTGACTATCAGTCCAGATAGTAATGGTTTTAAAAAAGGGTTTGAAGTGGGGAGAAATGAATTATTTGCTTTTCTGAGTTGTCTTACTGTGACTCTGTTTTTCGTGGTATTTAATTATTAATGTTTTTACCTCCCCACCACTTACAGGTTTGATATAACCAAGTAATAGCTACAAGTAATAGCTATGAGGTGAATGGATAGAAAAAATATGAATCATTTTAATTGCCAAATTAATAGAAATACACTTAGCATGTAGGCAGTATTTCCTAATTTTATTTTAAAAAGAGTTGTTCATTGATATTCTTTAAGAACTTAATATTATAGAGTCATTTTCTTCTTTAGTCAGATAACAGTAGTGTTAAAGAAATGGTAGAGATCACTTTTTTAGAAATTTAGATGTCTGTTACTTCCCATGATGTTAGGTCTTAAAAATGAAAGATGGCATCATTTAAAGAGCTTTTTAAATTATGTGGTAAAAATGTAGATATGTAAGAAAGAGATACAAAGTGCTATAGCTTTAGTTCTAAGCTTGCTGAAATGGCATTCTTTCCACTGTATGGGTGCAACATTGTTAAATTTTAGACCGGTGGAGCTTCACATTAAAACAACACTATATCCACATTTAAAAAACACTGTATCCTTTCAAAAACTTTTGGCGGTAAGCTTCCTTAACAAGATGGCTTAGATTCCATTTGGATAGACAGTATTGTCGGCTTTACTTTGAACCTGGATTTGGGTCTGTGCTTAGTATATGGGCAGGAAACATATTAAAAGTTCCGATGGGTTTGAGTTCTTGGGCTATGTAATAACTTCATGTTAGTGCTCAAATTATGAGGAATATTTTCTTTGCAACAACAAATACCTCTGAAATACCAGTGTAAGCAAATCTGATGTGATTACATTTTTATATATACATGAAAATCTAATTTATTAGAAGAGTTAGTGGTAAGCCCTTTTGTAAAGCCATTCAAATTTATTATAGGATTTACCTTTTCAGTATTGAATCTTAAGATACAGTTGGCTTGTTTTATTATATAATAAAGCAGTTGTTCTTTACCCTGGGTGCATATTAAGATGGTCATAGAGAATTAAAATAAAGAGGAGGTATTCAGTACATTAAAGATGTTGGTTTAGTTGATATGGAGTAGAGAACCTGGGGTTGTTTTTTTTTGTTTTTTTGTTTTTTTGGTTTTTTTTACCCCATCTGGTGCTTCTGATGTATAGCCAGGGATGATGTGATTACTACTGCTGTTAAGGCATTGGTTTTCAGACAACTTGGTTTGGAGTTAAGGGAGCAACCCTTGACTTGTATTTAATCTTTCTCTTTCACACAGTTTTATGGCAGAAATTTGAACCACCCTGTATTTAAAAAAAAAAAAAAATCCTGCTCACTTCCTAATCTATCTTACCCTGCCATAAGTTGCATTTTGGCACTTTTTCATCTAAGAAAGCAATTTGCTGAGGGAGTTTTTGTATAATAATACTATGGGATACTGTATATCTCCATGTGTGTACACCTCTTTTGTTTTGTTTTTCTGAAGGCAATTATTTATAATGCCTAGGAGTTGTGCTATAGGTGGAAAAGGACCGCACTTAGTAGGCAGGTCAAGAAAACTCATAGATTGTCACATAGATGTACTTTCCCACAATATTCTTTTGTCCCTGAAGTAGAAATTCTTGTTTTTTACTCTGAATTAATTTACTACTTACCAGTATTGAAAAGTTTTCTGAACCAAAACTAATTATTTTTACTAGTAATTAAGAATAGCTGGTATTGGTATGGAGAAAGTGTTGACACTTTTTTGTGGTCTGCTCAAACTCTGAGATTATAGTTTCAGACTGTTTTTAACTTGATACACTGTTAAGTGTATAAACTGATTGTTTTTGTCTATATGCAGTTTGTGAGTTCAGTGGGCAGTACCTTATTTGAAATGTCACTTTCTTTTTAAGTGGTGACTAAAGTAACACGTGTGGTATATATGTTTATCTGCCTATTTTACTTTTGGAATGCAAGTGTTGGTTTGTGAGTCATACGTTTATGTTTTAGCTGATATTCTTTTTCTCTTTTTTTATGTTATTTGTTTACCTTTCAGTGATTCACCTTTGCCAGTCTCATCCCGTGTCTGCTTTGTTAAGTTCCATGATCCGGACTCAGCAGTTGTGGCACAGCATCTGACAAACACTGTATTCGTTGACAGAGCTTTGATAGTCGTACCATATGCAGAAGGTTTGTGCTTTGTTTAACTACCTATGAGGGCATCCTATGATGACCATCTACCTCAGTATAGTTTTAGAGTGAGCGTTAGTAGTATGTTAGACATTTAAGCTATTAACATTTTGAAACCCTTGTTATACTGCAGTCCATATTTTTACTTGCAGATTTTTTTTATTTCTAAAAATTAGAAATCAGACCTGTTTTTATAAGATATTTAACTTTTTGCCTTCTTTTAAAACATTTTAAGTTCATTAAAACCATATACCTGATTTTAATTTTTTTAAGATATATACACTTAGTTAATTTAATGTTGAGTTCTATGAAAAAGTCCTGAAGGTGAATGGTTCACTCCATGAACATTTACGTAGAAACCTTCAAATAAATGCATGATGTTATTTCTGTTTTGAATAAATGACTAGGTTAGTTATATTTACGTAGTGCTTCCTCTCACAGATAACTTTTAAAAAATATCCCACGTTGAATTCCAGTATACCAAGGGTTGCAATGATTTTGGTTTTTATGAAAGTTCAAGATTTCCTGTAGCTTAGGTGCCAGATGGGCACTGGGTGATTTGTTTTTATGCCAGATTTTCTTGTTCGTTCTTGCTATATTTTCTAGATATCTCTAAATAATAAATTCTTCTCTCTGTTATTTGTGTGTGTGATTTTTGTAGTGGAGAAGGCAAATGCAAAACTCTTCCAGATGACTGAAAAACAGTGGGTCCTCTGCAGCTACAGGGGATTCTAGACATTAACTAAAGGCCAGCAAGCACTCAAGTCCCCCAAGTGTTTTCCTGGTGTAACCATTTGTTAACTACATTTTCTCTCTTTTTACATTTTAGGCTGTTAAAGTAATTTGACAGAAAAATAATGAGCAGGGTTTTTGGATCTAAAAAAGCCACTGTGACAAGACAGCACTATATTAATTCCATTTTGTAAAATTTTCTGAAACATTTTATACTTAGTTTGTTCCCAATGTACTGCTACTTTATTTGCTTTTCGGTAACTATAAATTTTGATCAAAGAAATCACTGAAATATAAAATTACTGGATTTTAAGCTAATTAACATATATGCTGACCAAATTTAAATACTTTCCCCTTAATGAACTGGTCAGTGGAAGCAGAATTTCGATATTGTTAACTTTAGATGCTATCTCAGATCTTTGAATACCAGTGTGAACATTTACACCATGCCTTGTAAAAGTTGTGAAATGTCTAGTCTTTAAAACTTAGAAAAATTGCCTTTGTGGTTTTCTAAAGAAATTAAGTTGCATTCATAGATGGATTAAGGCATGCTATATAATAATAGTACATCTATCTCCGGGATATTAAAGTGTGTGAGCCCTATTTTTAAGGTTTTAAAATATATATGCTGATAAACGTTTGAGTTAGTGTGTTTTGATTAAGCAATTTCTTTTATATCAGTGTGCCTGTTGTAGGATAAGATATATCACCAAGAGAAAATTTGCAGAATTCAAATTTAGGATAAGTAAAATATAGTTTTTGAAACAAAGTTCAGATCATGTGAGTAATGTGCCAAACTTTAGTTAGGCTTTAAATTTAAAGAATTCTTATTGGCTAAGTATCATAGTTCCCAAGTCCTGAACATAATACAGTATATCATATAACTGGCTTTTATAAGTATTTTTAGACTATAGTAACCGTTCTAGATCTGTTTTGTAAATGAAATGTTTAGGAATGTATATAGAATTACAGAAATATTTAGTTCCAGAATCTATTTTTGGTTTATTTAATTATTGGTATGGTATGCTGTATTAATGTTACCACCGCTAAGTAACTGATGTACTCAATCCCTTTGTCACCATTCACCCTAGTTTTAGCTCTACACTTTGGTGTTGGCTCTTGGTCAGTGTTTTAGAACAATAGACACAAAGTCTACGGTAAGGCATAGTCTTAATTGGTAAAACTGAGATAGCTGGATTTGGAAGGAACTCTTAATAGTAATGGATTTGGGGGTTATTTAGGTTCCTTGGTTAATGTTTGTTTCTTTTGTCTGTTTCTTTTTCTTTCATTTCTACACATTCATGCAGTATTTCATGGTTCTATCAAAGCAGCAGTAAAAAAAATACTCTTGACGCATGAAAATTAACTGGTGAGGGGCCTCATTGCTATTTTTAAATTGTAGTTTTATTTTTAAATAGTCTTTTTTAAATCAGAGGATCAGATGCATGACTTTTTTTTTAATGGATGCAGATCTTCTATCAGGTGTCTCACAATAAATTCAAGAGGATTTTAGTTTGCCAGAAATGTTGCAAATGCACTAATATGAGTAAGATGTTGATACTTAATATTATCCTCTTGAAACATAATTTTGCATGCAAAATTATCCCATAATCTTTGTAGGTTTGTTAATATTGATGCATTAATGCCCTATATCTAAATGATCTTCTCCCCCCACCCCTCCATAACTCTTGGTATCTAAATTGATGACAGCTCTGACACAAGCAAGATAACAGTGCTGTGTAGTATACATTTGTTTATATTATCGGCACTTCTCAGTATAGGTGGAAGGAACCATTACCTTTATTTAACAGTGGTTTTTCTTTTTTGTTGTTGTGTTTTACAGTTCTTTTCCCTGGTTCAGCCTGAACTATATACCAGGCCCTGCTGAAAATACCACCCAACAGTTTTCTTCTGCAGCTTATCCAGTTTCTCTTAAGTGCCCTGTACATATTGTATGTTTTATGATGAGATGCAGTTTCTTAATATGTATTACAGAAATACTACTGGTATTTGCAAATATGTAGTTTAATTGTATTATTGAACTCTCATTTTGGGGGCTTGGGCACATTAACAGATTAATCCATCTGTATAGGGCTTTTGCTGTTGGATAGAATTTAAATTGTCTACATAAATATTTGTTTTAGGGCCCTTAGATTTTATCTGAATACACAGATTAGGCTTTAAAAACAGACATACATGTTGTTTTTGGCTTTAGGAGTTTGGCTAAGTTAGCTTTGAACTGACACTATGTAGCAGCATTTTTGGTATGGTTAGCATGGCACATGTTGGAACATAAAGCATTTTACTATACAGGTAAGGAATGTGCCATGTTGTTTTACCTATTCTCTCTCTCTCTTACTCACTCACTTTCACACACACATCCTGTGTGTATTCAGAGACCTTCAGAAACATTCATATTCATTTTCATGAGTCAGCAAAAGCCCTACGCTTGATTCCAACAGAATATTTCCTTTACATACTTTTCTTCTCTTAATTTTTACAAAATTTGTATGGTAGGTGTAAAAATCATAGTAACTGTACCATATTATTAACCCCTAAATCAAACTTTTTTTGTCTTGTGTATCTTGATTTTTCTGTGTGCTTTATAGTGAAGCAGCCGACACGAGTCGTTGTTCATAAAACAGCTTTTGAAAGTTGAGAGCACACCCCTGGAGAACCGACTGTGCTTGCTTACGTTTGGTTCATGACTTAAAAATCGAGTACAGGTGATGAAATCTTGGCAGTGTTAACAAAAAAGTAGTGTGTATTGTGCTATTTTTTTTTTACTCTAGAAACTTAACCATTTGTAGAGAAAAAGGAAACAAATTTTCACACATTGAAGTTTCATTCTGACATAAAATTAATGATAAATAATCATAGAAGTCAAGCTTTATATTTTAGCGAACATAAGTACTTTCAACAAACTCAGGTGGTGTATCAGGGAGACTTTTTCTGGGTGTTTTTGTGTGTTTTCTGTCTTGCAAAAAAGTGTGTTCTAATGCAAGGATGTTTCTCTGCAGGAGTTATTCCTGATGAGACTAAGGCTTTGTCTCTGTTGGCACCAGCTAATGCAGTGGCAGGTCTTCTGCCTGGTGGTGGACTCCTGCCTACCCCTAACCCTCTTACCCAGGTACTCCTAGTTCCAATGAATTCTTAAAGGGTACGAAGGAGCACGAATTGTGGATAAACCTAAACATACTTGAGCTTTTTAAGTGCTGTAATGATTAGAGTTCACACAGTGATACCACGTGTTCACAGTATTGTAAAAGGCTGTATTGTAATCATAAATACTGAAGAAAACCTCTTGGGAAGTTACATTTTAAGAACATTCTGAAAATCATACATCTGTTGTATTTGGTTTGCCGCTAATTCTCAGAATAACCCATAAGGAACCATGTGGGTGGGGGGATAGGGCAGGATTCTCATGAGGCATAAGACTTCTGATGAACATGCTGTTAAAAATAGTATATTTGTTTGGACCCAGAAAGAAAATAAGGGTGAAATTCAGGCTTATTGTTTTTTTCTTTCTCAACGCCCTTTGATCTTTTGCTCTTGAGGTTTCAGTTAACTACATGGCTTGAAATAAAGATGAATTCTTAATAGAGATTTTTAACATGGGGAAGGTGAAATAAAGTTGGAGAAATTTTTTGCTTGGTAATGTTTCTAACCCTGATAGGATGCTGTAAAAAGCATATTGTTTTAGAAATAAAAAGCTCTTCAAACTTCATGTATTCTTATTCAGAGAGATTGTAACTGGTCCGTGAGTGGTTTCACAGGTAGTAGCGAACTGCAAGCCTCAACTAGAATTTTGTAGCAGCATTTCTTTCTGTTATATCATTTCACCTGTCTGAATAGTTCTGTTAACTGTTAAGTCAGAAAAAAGGATGAAATCAGGAATTCCCGTCTTTTTGAGTATGACTTTATCTCTTAAGTCCACATTTTTAACCTACATAATAAGGATCTGTGTAATTTGTAGATTGATTCCTTCAATATATAAAATTGTGTAATAACTAAGGTAGATATTTTATAGTGACACTATTTTAATTGTACTCCATATACAGTTAAAGTACTTTCATTTACTAAATATTACTAGAAGCTAGTTAGCACAGTTCTCAGAGAGAAGGTCAGACTGCCTCCAATAGGACTTTGCATGGTTTGCATCTCTTGATTACTAGTTACATCAGGCAGGAGACAAAAAAAAAAAAAAAAAAAACCCACATGGTAATTTGAATAGGGAAGGTTTAATATAAAGAATTACTAACTAGTAACTGGATATTACTTAGTGGAACTCTAATGAATATACAGTAATCGCAGGTATAGGAAGCAACTAGTACTTCTAGATCTGGGGAAGAAAGAACACGGGAAACACATTAGATGAGGCTAAGTTTGAGACCTCCTTCTAAAAGGATGGATAGTATGGAAGTTCTCTGGGGTGCCCACAGAACTTGTAAGAAGCTGCCCAAGAGGGATGGCACTGAAACTCACTAAAGAGGTGAAAGCACTGGGCATCCCACTGCAGTAACAATCAGAAAGTGAACAAAGAAACCGCAGAGGTTAAACTCCTTCCACAGTGTCCTCCTGATTCCCCCTACAGATAAGGCTTAACATCATGCTAGCTGTCAAGGGGGACATGCTTATAAGGGTGCTGCTTTCATTATCATGAAACAGGACACAAAGAACAGTGGATTTGGAGCTGAGAAGCAACAAATAACAATTGTTGGCACATGAATATATAAATTTTCTTAATGTTTTTCTGATTTCTGGTTTTAGGGATAAATCTGCTGCAATGAGTGAAAAATGAGGCCATTGTCTATGGCAGGGGTAGTAGGCAAACTACAGCCCTTGGTTCACACCCCCGTTTTTGTTAATTTTGATTTGACAACCATGCCCATTTGTTTATTATCTTTGACTCTTTTCAAGCTGAGTAGTTGCAACAGAGCCCATGTAGCTCGGACTTAAATTAGTTATTATATGGTCCTTGAAACAGGAAAAAATAATGTCACCCTCGTATCAAGAATAGAAATTAAATTTTAAGTAAATAAAATTTGAAATTTCACAGATTGGCGCTGTTCCATTGGCTGCTTTGGGAGCTCCTACTCTAGATCCTGCCCTTGCTGCACTTGGGCTTCCTGGAGCAAACTTGAACTCTCAGGTATAACTTAATACCTTTTAACTTTGAGCTCATTTTTATAATTAAAGAATTTGTTCCATTAACAGTTAAGTTTGCAGTTCCAGAATGGGAGATAACTGATTGCTGTAGTATAGTAATAATGTTCTTTTTATGTAAACTTGTTAATGAGAAGTTTAAAAGGTCACTGCATTATTAGCCCCAACATTAAAGAATTTCGTTTTATGTAGTTCAGGGTAGTTTCACAGGAAGCCAATACATCAGTATGTTTGGAGTCAGAGTAAACAATCATGAAAGGATGGGAATGTGGGTTCAAAATTTGTTTTCTTGTGACCCACTTGGAAATTTTTGTTTTCTCTTAATTGTTATTTGGCTAAACTTTTTTCTGAAGTCCTTACTTTGTGGAAATCTTTTATTATACTGCCTAAGCACTTGGGAGTTTTGCTTTACACATTTCTTTGAAATGTTACTTCCTCAGAAAGTCTCAAAATAAGCAGGAGGTAACTGTTGTATAAAACCTAGACTTTTCAGCTGATAATAATCATATTTAACTTACTAACGCAGCTCAGCTTAATATGATGTGTTTCACTGGCATTATATTTCTGTTGGTCATCAGTGTGCCTGTTGGCTGGCCAGATTGTCCTAAGGCAATTCAACATAGTGAAAAAATAAAATAGCAGTCGATTTATTTTATGTATTCTCACTGTTGTTATATTTTTGTTTTTGCAGTCTCTTGCTGCAGATCAGTTGCTGAAGCTTATGAGTACTGTTGATCCCAAGTAAGGATTTTTTCTGTGTTTCCATTTGGTGATACAGATATAGTGTGTGAATGTCTGGAGAAGTTAGTCTTTGATAGTTAAAAAGAAAGTTATTTCTAGTTATACAATACATAATTCTGTTTTCTCGAAACAAGGATAAAAATTCAGAGGTAAGCCCATCTATAAAGGGTTTGTTTCACTGTAAATTGAGTCTTTCTGAACAGTTGTGAATACCTTCTGCCAGGATGACAGGAAAAGAGCTAAATGTTATCTTTAGTTGAGTCATTTGAAAAATGTATATATACTGAGTACCTGCTATAAGCTTGTACCTTTATAGCATTTATACTTCCGAAAGGGAGACATTATTTAAATATAGTAAAGTATGCGCGTCCAACAAGAAGTAGTACACAGGGGCTATGGGAACTTACTACAGGGAGAACTTACTAAGATCAGAGAGGCTGAGCCTGGGGCATGAATAGCAGTCAAGGAGACAGAAGTGAAGGAAACACTGTCCCAGAGCAAAAGACTAGTAGTACATGTCACATAATACCAACATCTTTTTTTAGGTGCTTTGAAAAGTTCTCTTTGTGCTGTAACTGCTACATTCTCTAGTTGATATGTAACAAAGTATAATTTCTTGGTATATTAAATTTGAACTTAATGCTTTTCGTGCTTGGTGAAATTCACCATAAATAAGTGAGAGAACGTGGGGGGAGGGAGAACAGAATCATTTGACTGTAGTAGTTAGTACATTATTCTTAAAAATTGTCTGATAAAATCTTAGCCTGTACCTACCACCCAGCATATAACACCAGTACAGTTGAAATTCCCTCTGTACCCATTCTTGTTTACATTGCCCTTTCTCCACAAATAATTAACTATCTTATATTCGTTGTCTATAATTTTTTTTCACATGTATAAACCTTTAAAGGTCCATCTTTCCAGTCAGCAATTTCATGAGTAACTTTGGTGTGCCATTGGCCTCTGCCTCATTTTCTGTCCATCTGCAACCTTACAAGTAATACTCTTCCCCAGCAAAATTCTGCTGTAGAAAGTTTTTAAGTCGTATGAAGGAAAGTTCTATTAATCAGAAATCTTCAGCATCTGCATATTCCCAGGTACTAGCATTTCTCAACTTGTGTTTATGGAAAGTTAATGGATGCTCAGCAAAATAAAAGAGGTATTTTTCTTATTCCAGGTATCTCTTCATCTTTAAAATGCAGACTGTAAATATTGAAAAGGATACTGTACTGTATGGTTTTACCAAAATTAACATGAAATCTCCCCTTTTTCAAGTAGCATCTTACTAAAATGATGATAATATGAAACATTTACACATTTATTTGTAATACTGTTGTGCATTTTAAAATACTTCAGATCTCAATTCTTGGTTCTTTTTCAGGTTGAATCATGTAGCTGCTGGTCTTGTTTCACCAAGTCTGAAATCAGATACCTCTAGTAAAGAAATAGAGGAAGCCATGAAGAGAGTACGAGAAGCACAGTCCCTAATTTCTGCTGCTATAGAACCGGGTAAAATATAGGCAGTTGTGTTGAATCCTAAGCTGTATGATTGTGGAGGAAAATGATTATTGCATAAGTTTGGGAATATGTTGAGTAATACTATAATTTTTTAATTTTCCAAATTCTGATAAAAGATCATGTACGAGAGTGATCCTGGGTGAGGGGAGGGGGCATGTCACCTGGACATAATTTGAAAATATCTGGAGATACTTAATTGTGCTGGTACCAACTGCATCTCCAGCAGGTAGAGGATCAGGATGTTAGCTAAACATCCTACACGGCGCCCTACCCCATCCCTCAAAGAATGATGCATTCCTTAATAGTAGTGCCTGGATGTATGTTTGCCTATGTTGGGATAGCCTAATTGATTTTAGTCTTTTATTTGATCTAGAGAACCTACTTACTAAAGATGCTTCTGTTAAAACATTGTTTAAAGAAAAGGAAATACTTAAAAATAGTACCTTAGTCTTTGCAGATGGTCTGTTTGAGGTGAAATGAATGGTTATCCTATTGTCTGACTGTATAGATTGGTTGTTTGGACCTGGATTATTTTTCCCCTCATTAAATAATCTTTTACTAATTTTTCACTTCTATTTCTTAATAAATGGGAAGGTTTTAGTTACTTATAGTATTAATAATTATAAGTATAATGTTGGATAAATTAATGCCAAGTGCTTTATGTCTGTTACTTAATCAACAATTAATCAGTCCAAGGCCACAAGGCAAGCAGTAGGAGCTTTAGATACGCAGCTGGATGTCTGTGACTCCAAAGCTAGAACACCATGCTGTAACTTTTTGTTTTCATTGAAAACTAATAACTGGAAATACTAAAAGTGGTTTATTTATGAATTCCCCTCCCCCCAAGATTTTTGTTAATTTATTATTAATATTGGTATTTGCAATAAATTGAATCCTGGTAGTGAAATGATCTAAATGTGAAAGAAGAACTCAATTTCTCTTTGATTGTAGATCACGTGTGAAGAATGCAATGGCTTTATTTCCCCCTAAGTCCCAAGTTAAAGGAATTAACTTACATATCATTTAAAAAGTAGGAAATGGGAGTCAAATCATCTAGATTTGTCTCCTAACTTACAGAACTGAAAATTGGAGAAGAAGAGGAGAGGAGGTTCAGACAGATTAAGAATGAGAGCTAGCTTACTAAAACCCAGTTCTGTCGCAGAGTATAGTGAGAACAGTGAATGAGTCATGACTTTCTGGAATTGAAGGCCAAATATTGAGCCTGTTTATCAACCACTTTAATATAAATATACAGGAATTTATTTAGCAGAGGAGCATAGACTTAAGTGGTAAAGAAGGAACATTTTAACAGACCAAGAATAAATACACATTAATGTGTATATTTGTTATAAATCTGTTAAATATATTTATCTTACAGTTAAATGCTGGTTGGGGAGATATTATTACTACATAACACATGAAAATAAAGTTTTAATCTGGGTGAATTATAGCTGTATTTGGGAAAGTAGAACCTGAGAATGGACAAAGGGACTCCTCATTTAGAAACCTATAAAGAATCAAGGATAATCCTTTTCATAGATTGTTATGGACAGCCTTCCAAGTCTGGTACAAATGAAATAGTCAATGGAACCTTTGGCTAGTTGAAAATTAGATGTCTAATTTGGATCTACCGAAAGCCTAGAAAAAAGGACCATATAACATTTAAGAATGATATATAAAATATGAAAATTAAGATAATAAAGAATTTCTTAGAATAACTCCTGAATGGGAGTTATTTGATGATTTCTAAATCGAGATTCATTTTTTTTTTTAATCCAGATAAGAAAGAAGAAAAACGAAGGCACTCAAGGTCAAGATCACGTTCAAGGAGGAGGAGGACTCCCTCATCTTCTAGGCACAGGTTAGATTGATTGTTGTTGGTAGTTAATTGTACCTTAGACAAAGGTAATATCTGTATCTCATATCCTTCTTAATTTTCTGTCTGTTAACCTGCTTAGCATTTGGTTAAAGTGTGTTTCAGTGACTGTTGCTATTAGCAGAGTGTGTGAGTTCATGTGTGTATACATGGAGAAAAGGTATGGGCTAAATAGACGATCGGTACTTTAAAACTCCAAAATCCGGGGATGGGTGGAAGGCACTGGGACTGGAGCATTAAATTGAGTTAGTACTATGGAAGAACACTAGACTTGAAACTTTTGACTTGAATTCTAATTCTAACTTTTCACTAGACTCTTGAGACTTAAGTTGGAAGGTCATAATGCAACTTACAGCTTACCCATCTAATACATGAATATTTGTAAATGACAACTTGCTGTTCTTTTGGTAATATCACCACACATCTTACCTGAAAACCCTTTAAGTATTAGGAATCTGTCATGTTCACATTGGGGAACTCAAGTGTTCTAAAATTTAATTTTCTCTTAAAAGCTCAGATCTTACCATTGGCAACAAGTTTGTTTTTCTTGAGATGATAGGCTTCATGCATTTTTTCAAGAAAATGTCTGCCAGTACTGTAGTCTGAACACCCATAGTTTGTCATACTTGTTTTTTCAAGTAAAATGTTATTTCATGGTAAAAGCAGTTAGTTAACTTACAACTCAATCACACAATTGTGTTCCTTAATAATGATAGTCACTGAACTTTAATTAATATGAGAAGTGATTTATGCATTCATTGCACAGAACATTGCTCAAGGGACTAGAGTTAATATTTACTACTCAGTAATACTTTATTAATAGCATTCAAAGAACCAGATTTAATAAAATTAATAATTTTTACTGCTTCATCAAAGACCTCGTTAGTGGAAATGGTATTTTTTTGTTTTTTTTTTCTTTTACTGCAAATGCCAGTGAAGAATACAGGTGACTACTAGGGCAGTTCAGTTCCTGTTACCTTGATCTTTGCTAAGAAGATGCCAATCCTCTCACACCATCATTGCTTTTGCACTATTCAAATGTCAACACAGTGGAAAGGGCAAATAATATCTTGGGTTTTTTTTTTTTAAATAATTTTGACCTGTGGACCCCGTGACATTGTCAAGTCATTTCATAGTCATTTCATTAGTCAAGTCATTTCATAAGTTGGCTTGGCTGCTATAATAGAATACCATAGGCTCAGTGGCTTACAAACAACAGAAATTAATTTCTCACAGGTTTGGAGGCTGGGAAGTCCAAGGTTGAGGTCTTGGCAGATTAGGTATTTCGTGAGGACCCTTGTTTATAAGTCTTTTCACTATATCCTCACAATGGAATGGGTAAGGGGTTTAGATGTCTTTCATAAGATCATTAATCCCACGAAAGCTGCACTCTCATGACCTAATAACCTCCCAAAGGCGCCACCTCAGTATTATCACATTGGAAATTGGGTTTCACATAAGAATTATGGAAGGGGGACAAAATTCAGTCTATAGCAGAATGTTATAGGGTTGTCCTCCCCCCCNCCCCCAGCCTGTCTCATTCCTAAAGATGTGTTTCAAAAAACCAAGTTTGGATCTTGTCACAGCCTTGTTAAACTTTGAGGAGCACCCTTATTGGCCTTAACAACATGGTAAATAAAACCTTAGAATGGCATTCAGGTTTCTTTACTTCTCAACCCGATTTATTTTTCCACACTGGTCATTTACCACTCCAGAACAGTAAACTACAGTAGTATTTGCCTGAACATACGTTTTCTGTACGCTTCCGTGTTTTTGCTCATACTGTTCCTTTCTGCTAATGCTCTTTCCCACATCTTCATCTGCACCCAAGGAACCTCCTTTTTTGTTTGCTTGCTCAAGATCAGCTAAAATTTTCCTCTTACTTGAGATATTGGTACTACTTATAATCCTGATTTTCCAGCACCATGCTCTTATAGTTTAACACTTAAAAGGTTTGAGAACCCACATCCTTTTTTCTGTATATACCAAGTGCATACTAGTGTTCTCAGATTTTAATTTGAATTACTTTAATACAACCAGTGGGAAATAACAGTGAAACATTTATTTCCTCGAACAAAATGTTTTTGGACGCTTGTAATAATACATTATAATGGAGAATTATTATGGGTTGTAGTATCTTAAGCATGTTGGCATGTAAAATTACCATTACTTTCAACAAACTTTTAATATACTAATTTCATATATTTTTCTGATTTTTTTAAGAGTTCATATAAACCAAAAGAAAAAAACTCATATAAACTAATAAGTTAAAGTAGCTCTGCAGCACGTTGCTCTTAAAAAATAACTGTTTCAGGACCTTATAGTGAATAGATGGATGTGGTACCTCTGCTTATTAGATATCTGAAACTATTTTATATTAATCATTTTGTTTAGAAAGAAACTGTAAGAATGTGCTTATGATTGTTTCTATATCTGTTTTTTGTGTATATATTAAAGGTAGGAAAAATGAGTAACTCAGTTTAGCTAAAATGATTGTAAAAATGAGTAACTCAGTTACTGAGTAACTCAGTTTAGCTACGATTGTCTTAAAGTTTTCTTTAAGCCAGAATCCTCAAAAGATGAGTAGTGCTTAATTCTAATAACATCAATTTTTATTTTCCAGAATTCTTTTTAACTCATAAGAAGAAAGTGATGATTCTGATACTTTATAGAGTCACTGTCACCCAAAATATACTGTTAGTACCTTCTTCTGGAGTCAGGCACTGTAGTAATTGCTCAAGAGTGCAGTGTTGAATAAGATGGACAAATTTAATCCCCTTTTTATGAAGCTTACAGAAAGGTTAAGTAAGCATCACATGAACATTTCCTAGGCTATAGACATGTTACTGAGAGGGACTGTTTTAGTAGCTTCCATGTATGGTCAAAAATAGGAAATGAAACATAACATAAAAAATTATTATTTAAAAAATAGGAAATGATTAAAATGAAAGTTATTGAATTCAGTAAGACACTAGTGATCGGTTTTGAAACAGTGGTTTTAGAGGAGACAGCAGAAGCCGTATTAACATATTAGTAAGAGGAAAGAAAGGGGTCCATAGTTCGTTTATACACCTATTCTAAGGCACTGAGCTGAACTTTCTAATTTCATTTTAAATAACAAATATTCGTAATATAGGTGCTGTTATTTTTAAGTAATAGGCTGAAAGAATGCTCTCCATTTGCAGGCTTTTAAGTGAGATTTGGGCATAAATCTTTATCATTTCTAAAGTGTCTATCCTTTGGGCACCTTAAATAAGTGAACACAAAAAGGTTTAGACTATATTAGAGGTTTTCCATAGAAACAGATTGAATGGTCCTTAGAAGTTAAATGATAAAAGTCTTAAGCAGAGGATGCCGTTTATTTTTGATTATTCTTAGAATAAAATACAAAAAGAGGATCAGTGACAACATCAAAAAGTTAATTGTGCTTAAGTCCTGGAAGAGGAAGTGTATAGGATTTGGGGGAAGAGGCGAGAAGAGGGCGCAGAGGGAAAACAGTTCTGTTACATGACAGGAAAGGGATGATCACGTAGAGATAGTGTAAATGTTGAGGGGAAATGAGAGTAGAAGAGGCAATTCATGCTGAGTTGTATATATCTGTGTAGGGCCGCATTGCTTGATTTCTCTCAAGTTGTAAATCAAAGAAAATATTTCAGAGAACAATTAGAAATCACAGAGAGCAACAACACACTAAGTGGTTTCCATTTATAAAATGAGAATAATAATAGTGCCTACTTGACAGGCTTATGAGAATAAGTATTTGTAAAGCATGTAGTAAGCAAATGTTAAGTATTTGGTAATTATGAATAGATTTAATCTGCAGTAGTGAGGAATCACATAAGACATGCTAAAATTCTAGATAGTTATGGAATATGATACAAATGAATCAGATACTTTTTATTTTCCTTCATTCTCTAGTATGATTTTCAGGTTCAGAGTTGAAGTGTCAGGGCATAGGACTATTTTGACAGGTTGATATGGAAAGGTGAGAAATTCTAGGTGTTAGAAAGTATTAATTTCTAAGGTATCAAAGATGTTTTAGGGGCTCCTGGGTGGCTCAAGTCAGTTGAGAGTCTCATTCTTGGTTTTGGCTCCCATCATGATCTCAGGGTTGTGGGATTAAGCCCTGTATCAGGCTACAGGGTCTCCTTGAGAGTCTCCCTCTGCCCTTCCCCCCACCCCCGCCCATTGGTCACTCTCGCTTCTTAAGATAATAAAATCTTAAAAAAAAACACAAACTTTTATTTATGGACTAAGGAAATAATAGCAGCTGATAGGAAATTACCTCCATTTATTGATAGCTAACCCATATGTCTGAATCGTTTGTTTGCTGCTGAGTGAAACAGTCCACAGAGCTAGTCTTTCTAACTTTAAATATGTGTATTGGCTTTCTTTCGCACTATTAGGCGGTCAAGAAGCAGATCAAGAAGGAGATCACATTCTAAGTCAAGGAGTAGGCGACGATCCAAAAGTCCAAGACGGAGAAGATCTCATTCCAGAGAGAGAGGTAGAAGGTCAAGGAGCACATCAAAAACCAGGTACAGTAGACCATTGACTTTGGGTGGGACGACAAATTTTAGAGTTCCCAAAACCCTAAGTACAGGTTACTTAATGACAAAAGAGGTGATAAAGGAGATACAGGGCTAGATTGGAGAAGGAACTATTTAAAGTTGGAAGAGGCTGGCGTTTGTTTTCTTGGTGTCCCTTGTAAATTTTAGGTTTCTCCTTATAACTGAAAACCAAGATACGATTTCTTTGTAGTAAAAATTCGTACCTCTCCTACTGTGTTCTTTGTTTCCTTATTGCCACTCAACCCTGCTAAGGGTATAGTGCTACCACCATTCCTTACGGTATGCTGAAGAGTTTATGGCAGACAGCCATGCCTTAATTCACCTTTATAAATCCCATTATCAGCACCTTATAAACATTGATTAAGAATTACTATATGGCAGGGGCGCCTGGGTGGCACAGTGGTCAGGCGTCTGCCTTCGGCTCAGGGCATGATCCCAGCATTATGGGATCGAGCCCCACATCAGGCTCCTCTGCTATGAGCCTGCTTCTTCCTCTCCCACTCCCCCTGCTTGTGTTCCCTCTCTCGCTGGCTGTCTCTATCTCTGTCGAATAAAGAAATTTAAAAAAAAAAAAAAGAATTACTATATGGCAGGGGCGCGTGGGTGGCTCAGTCGTTAAGCGTCTGCCTTCGGCTCAGGGCGTGATCCTTGATCCCTGGGATCGAGCCCCGCATCAGGCTCCTCCGCTGGGAGCCTGCTTCTTCCTCTCCCACTCCCCCTGCTCGTGTTCCCTCTCTCGTTGGCTGTCTTTCTCTCTGTCAAATAAATACAATCTTTAAAAAAAAAAAAAAATTACTGTATGGCAAACACTGAACCATACTTGGAGAGCCTCCTGTCCTATGATTTGGAATGAGTAGAAGGTTAAAGTTAGTTGAGGATTCACTAAGCAGACATCGTACCTTAACTTTGTATTTTGACTTAAACATGCATTCATTCAGTAGTCAGTCTTTTTCATATAGAGCCAAACCCTTTTAAATTAATATGTAGTCTTGAGTAACATTTACCAAGTCATTGTTTTTTCACTTGAACCACCTTTACATTAACAAGAGAACTATCACTTTTTAAAAGTGCCAAAATTTTATTATTTTTTTTCTCATTTATAAGTTGTCAGAAGCATACAATTTCACAATGCTTTTTTTTTTTAGCGACTGTCCTTATCTCTTCTTAAAATGTTTGCCTAATTTTCTAGAAGCAGACCTTTTATTTATACTATTTATTATCCATTTGTATAAATAATAAGGACAGCTGGAATCCAAAACAGTTTATTCTCAGTGAGCATATAACTCAACTGGGAACAAAGGTTTGGGGGGTAGAGCTTTGAGTATTCAGCCTATAAGGAGGCTTTTAGTTACTATATTTTATAGGGGAAGTCATCTTCAGTCAGTCAAACAAACTGGCATATTGAAAAACGAATATCATACAAAGAGGAATTAAGCATTCTTTCCCTCAAGGAACTTTTCTTACACAACAGGGGTTAATGTAATTACCAAGGGAGGCTCATTGCTAGTAGTATTGAAAGAGAATTAATTGAGAAGTGACTGAGTATTAAATTTTGATAGATTTGACTGCACTTAGGAGCATGGTTTCAGGTAGAGAATGTTGTTTACAAAGTTAGCATAAATTCTTGGAATGGCAAGTATTTTGGTATGGGGGTGCTGAGAAATAAGCTCAAAAAAGTGTAAGGAGACAGGTGACACACAAAAGGCTGTGTTGTTCCCACTAAGTTCGTACCTGATCCAGGAAGCATTGGGAAGAGATGGAAAAGTTATGGAACAGGGAGTTACTCTTTTCAAATTTTTACTTTGAAAAGATTTCTGATAGAGGATCAATTTGTGAAACATGACTGAGTCTCCTTGAGGGACTGTTGCAGTGATCAGAAATTAGAGAGAAAGACTTGAACGAAGAGGGGGTAACTGATGGAAGCAACGTGACCAAAGAAGGGAAGGGCAGAAATAGGAACTATAGGGATTAGCTTAGAAAAACAAGAGGAATACTTTAATCTCTACGATTATAATTGAGGATAGGTAGTATGTATATGTTTATGGGAGTGAAGGACTTCTCATTCAGCAAATACATTGATTACCTTTCCCCCAGAGTCTTGAGGAGAATGGTAATCTAAGAGGAAAAAATGCTGTAGGAAATAAAAGTAAATTTACAAGAATCTATAAAAGATTTAGCCTTGAAATATGTATAGGAATAGTCCATTGTGTTGGGCTATTTTTCTGATGGCACTGAATAGCATAGAATATGTAGCAGGAAAAAAAGTAGAAGGTGGGCTTGGTCCATGGTAAAGCTTAACCATATGGGGGTATGTCCTTTGGAAGAACATGGGTACTACTGATCATTAAATTTGGTAGCAGTTTGTGGGTTCTGGCCTGACAGTAGAGGGCACAGAGTCATGGTGAGTGGGAAAATTGGTAATCAGCTGCGAGAAGGGGTGTTGAAGAGCCTGGAGACAATTATTAAAACTATTGGTGTGGGGATGCCTGGGTGGCTCAGTCGGTTAAGCATCTGCCTTTGACTCAGGTCATGGTCCCAGGGTCCTCGCATGGGTCCGCATCAGGCTCATTGCTCAGCAGGGAGCCTGCTCGTCCCTCTACCTGCCACTCCCCCTGCTTGTATGTGTGCGCACGCTCGCTCGCTCTCTGACAAAGAAATAAAATATTTTTTAAAATAAAAAATAAAACTTGGTGTTTATTGCCAGACATACCAAGAAATTGTACAACATCCTATATTATTTTTTCATCACATAGTCTGTTTTGCTCTTTTGGAGAGAAGTTTTATGTGGAATAGCAGGAGAATCTTTTTCTTAAGTTATTTACCACAAATATGCCACTTAAACTATTACTACAGTTTCTATAAGAATATATTTTAAGAATGGGATTAATTCTCACTGTGCTTTTGTTTTTATTTGTAGTTCCTTTATTTATATTAGCTGAATCTTATAATCCATTCGTAAATTGTGTTCATTTATCAGAGACAAAAAGAAGGAAGACAAAGAAAAGAAACGTTCCAAAACACCACCAAAAAGCTATAGCACAGCCAGACGTTCCAGAAGTGCAAGCAGGTAAGGTCGCGTTGTGAGTTCTTGGCACCTTTCACAACTTTGTAAGAATAACAGTAGGCCGTGAGCATTGAATGTTTTCCAGTACGTAGGTACATACTTCAGTGTTGAAGTTTTTTAAAAGCAATTTGTGAAGAATAATCTAAGTTCTTTTTACTTAATATTTATGGTGTTATATTTGAAATGACATGGAATTCAACAGAAATCAGTTTTTATTTTTGCTGTGTACATTTCATATCCTGATTTGGTTTGTTGGTTAAGTTTTAATGGCTAATATATGCTGAATTACTGTATTCATTTTGTTATAGTCACGTTTAAAATATCTGCATATATAGTCATTTATTGATAAAATGAGAGCCCATATAAGTTCCGCTTTGTGTCATTCTAGTCATTGTGTCTTGAATCTGCCACAGTGAAAATTCGGTATTGCAACTTTACTCCACAGAAAATACATTTTTCACTCTTAATGTGGAATTCATATGCTAGTAGTAAAGGTGACTACCTCCATTTTCTTCCAGTCTCATTTACACATGTCTTGCTTCAGTATTCTTTAATCTCGATGTTCAGATTCACTAGGAGGCTCATACTGTATTTAAAAAAAAAATTCAGGGGCGCCTGGGTGGCACAGCAGTTAAGCGTCTGCCTTCGGCTCAGGGCGTGATCCCGGCGTTATGGGATCGAGCCCCACATCAGGCTCCTCCGCTATGAGCCTGTTTCTTCCTCTCCCACTCCCCCTGCTTGTGTTCCCTCTCTCGCTGGCTGTCTCTATCTCTGTCGAATAAATAAATAAAATCTTTTAAAAAAAATAAAAATAAAATAAATTTTAAAAAATTCAGTGAATGAAAGACCTAAATATAAAAGCTAAAACTAAAACCTGCTAGAAAAACCATAGAATTAAATAAATCTTTATGGCCTTGAATTTGGCAGTGGTTTCTGAATGACACCAAAAGCATAAGCAACACGAGAAACAGATGAATTGGAGATCATCAGTACTAAAAACATGTGCTTCAAAGAACGCTATCAAGAAAGATAATCCAGAGTGCTAGAAGATATTTGCAAATTATATATAAGCTAATAAGGAACTTGTTATCTAGAACACAGGAAGAATCATAGATAACCAAGTATAAAAATGTGCAAAGGATCCGAATTGACATTTCATCAAAGATAAGCAAGTGTCCAGTAAGCTCATGAAAAGATGTTCAGCATTAGTCATGAAGGAAATGCAAATCAGAACCACTTCACACCCACCTAGGATGGTTATATTAAAAAAAAAAACAGGGGCGCCTGGGTGGCTCAGTCGTAAAGTGTCTGCCTTCGACTCAGGGTGTGAGATCTAGCATTGGACTCCATGCTCTGCTGGGAGCCTGCTTCTTCCTCTCCCACTCCCCCTGCTTGTGTTCCCTCTCGCTGGCGGTCTCTGTCAAATAAATAAAATCTTTTAAAACAAAACAAAAAAACACAAAAAACATGATAACTAGTGATTGGTGAGGATGTGGAGAAATTAGAACTCTGTACATTGCTGGTATTAATGTAAAATGGGGCAGATAATTTGGAAAAACGTTTGGCAATTCCTCAAAAAGAATTTCTTGACACAGCAGTTTCATTCCTAAGGGTATAACCAAGAGAAGTGAAAACGTGATGTTCACACAAGAACTTCTACACTAATGTTTATATAGCAGCATTGTTCATGGTAATCTGAAAGTCAACCCAAATGTCCATTAACTAACATGGGTAAACAAAGTGGTATATTCATACAGTGGAATCTTATTCAGCAGTAAAAAGAAATGTACTGATAGATGCTATAACATGGATGAGCCTTGAAAACGTTGTGACAGATGAAAGCCAGTCACAGAGTACCACATGTTGTATGATTCCATTTATACGAAATGTCTAGAATAGGTAAATCTATAAAGACAAAATAGGTTAGTGGTTGGTGTGAATAGCTAAAGGGTTTGGGTTTCTTATCAGGGTGACAGTTTCTTAAAAGTAAATATATAAACAAAACAAAACTAGATGTGAGTGCTTAAGGAAATGCCAAACCAGGTCTACAAAATACATAGGTAACAAAGGGGCATAAAAGATGGGATGAGCAACATATATTTTCTTACCTTGAAAACTAGAGGCTTTTTTATTTTTTGCTATTGCTTTACTTAATGTACTTATTTATAAGCACCTTACCTACTTAATTATTGGATTATCCCAAGTTAAGGCATATTCTGTTAAGTTTTTATTATATACTTACTGTGTTTGTAGTCATGCTACAAATCTATACAGGGACACAGAAATATAAAAAATCTCTTTCATCTAGGGTATTTTGAGTTTGGTTACGCAGAGCAGTAGCAAAAAGTATGAGGTATACAAACTTGACAAACCTAACATTTGATGAATAAAAAGTTGTGTGTGATATTTCTGGCAGGGGCGGTTCCCGAGGGCTGTTAAGAGTTAAAAAGCTTTTTTTAAAAAACCAACTGAAAGGATGGGGTTTTATTTTTATTTCTTTGTTGCCTAAATTGTAATAATGGTCATCTTGCAAGTCTTAAAATTTTTGAGAACAGTGACAAGCAGATATTTTTAAAAAAAGAAAAAGTCACAATTTTAAAGAGAGGAGAAAGACTATGCATCTTAAAACTAACTGCTCAAAGCAGGGTTGAGGGGAACATCATTTGTTGAAATATAGGGTATCAGTTGGATCTCTGTTACTACTAATTCTGCTGCTTGAATTTTACCTAGTAAAAGTAATTTTTTTGGATTTTATTAGCAGTTGACTTTCATATTATGACATATTATAGCTGTTCTGGCCACTGAATTTTTGAGTTTAAACCTGAGTTCTAAAATAATTTACTTCAGACTGTTTCTCCTTCCTGAATTAGAACTTTAACTTTTTTTTTTTTAAGATTTTATTTATTTATTCATTTGAGAGAGAGCACAAGTAAGGGGTGTAGCAGGGAGAGGGAGAAGCAGCCCCCCGCTGAGCAGGGAGTCTGATGCGAGGCTCGATCCCAGGACCTTGGGATCATGACCTGAGCTGAAGGCAGATACTTAACTGACTAGCCATCCAGGTGCCCCAGAACTTTTGTCTTTAAGAATTTTCTTGACGGCATGAAAGGAAAAACATACAGTTTGTGAAAGAATTATTCATTTGATTCTTCAGCTCAAAATGGGTCTTTCAGGGACACCTGGCTGGCTCAGTCAGAAGAGCAGGCAATTCTTAATCTGTGGGTTGTAAATTCAAGTCCCAGGTTGGGTGTAGAGATTACTTAAAAATAAAGTCTTTTAAACAAAAAAGAGAAAGGAAGGAAGGGAAGGGAGGAAGGGGAAGGAAATGGATTTTTGATTATCAGATCCTGTCGTAGGAGTTCCTAGTGGCGCTCCTTCAGTAGACATATCTGCTATGATGTGTCTGCATTTTTTAGATAATACTGTATTTTAAAATCTAGTTTGCACATTTGTGGTTCTAGAGAGAGACGACGACGACGAAGTAGGAGTGGCACAAGATCTCCTAAAAAGCCTAGGTCACCTAAAAGAAAATTGTCTCGCTCACCATCTCCTAGGAGGTAAGGGTGTCAGTGCTATGGATCTATGGATTCTACACTTCAGAAGCTGTTTCTGTTTAAAAACTCTCCTAAGCTGCTGCTTCCTTTTCAAGAATTGAAGCACTCATGCTGATATATTCCCTTTCTGCTTGAGACTCTGTTGTTATAAGATGTGTCTAGGATCGGGCATTTTAGACCTGTAACCAAATTACAGTCGTCTTGCGTGTGTCACTAGTGCACAACTTGTAGCTGGTGTTTTGAAATGGGTCTTTGTTCTTCATGTCATGTAAACTTGGGTCAAGCTCACTGTCTGAAGAAGTTTAAACTTACTGCTACACTTAAGGGTGAAACTTCTTGAGTGGTTCCTTTAAAGAATTTTTTTTTTTTTTGAGAATATTTTACTGTCATCCTAGACATAAAAAGGAGAAGAAGAAAGATAAAGACAAAGAAAGAAGCAGAGATGAAAGAGAACGATCAACAAGCAAGAAGAAGAAAAGTAAAGATAAGGAAAAAGATCGGGAAAGAAAATCAGAGAGTGATAAAGATGTAAAAGTATGTTTACAAACTAATTTACTTTGATATTTGGGGTAGTGCTGGTAATTTAAGAAGTGATTTTTTGGGGAAGACGTTTACTTTCTTTATTCTCCTTGGCAAAGCAGGTTACACGGGATTACGATGAAGAGGAACAAGGGTATGACAGCGAGAAAGAGAAAAAAGAGGAGAAGAAGCCAACAGAAGCAAGTTCCCCTAAAGCAAAAGAATGCTCTGTGGAAAAGGGAACTGGCGATTCACTAAGGGAATCCAAAGTGAATGGGGACGACCATCATGAAGAGGACATGGATATGAGTGACTGAGCATTGCCTCCGTGGGAATCCAACTGTATACATGCATCAGTGTCATTCCTTTGTGTGATTTCTTAATGCTGTATTTGTTCATCTCAAACCTAGATGTGTACAGCTCTGAGTTATAAATGGTTATAAAGCTCCTGATACTGATATTAGTTATTTACATCCAAAAGCTTTTTAGAAAATGATACGTGAGTAACCAGTTCTTGACACGGTGAAATCTGATTGAGTAACCAAGCAGTTTACTGTTCTGGTGCTGCTTCCTAACAACAATGAAAAGCTGCATGCGTCTACAGCAGGCATGGGTTGTTTATGTTGTATGATCTCCTTTATTAAGTAAGTTCACTTATAGTATTTCTAGAATTTGATTCATTGCCGTAATAGAGCCATGTAGGGAATGCACTGATTGCATGTTAATCGTGGCAGGAATATCCTAAATGTCATTAAAATCCTCCAACATGATAGATCTACTTATGGTCTTATTTGTTGACATGACAGATTAACATTCTTATAGTTACATCTGAAAATGAACATTTGAAGTAGATAATCCTTTAAGCCTTGTGGCTAAATTTTTGTGGCTTTTGTTTAACTTTGAAAGGTTATATATGCACTAACCTTTTTTGATGGCTGATTAGGCTTTAATTACAGAAACAAGATTTCAAATGAAACTGTCTCTGGCAGTGAGTAAATAGCATATTTTGAAGTAGAGTTGTATACTTTTTCATAAGGTGTTTGGGAATTTTTTTTCCTGAAATAATTTATTCCACGTCTACATCAGTGAAAGCTGCCTATCCTGAGTCCATCTGTAAAAGAAAGTTATCCCTCGTCCTGATTTTCAATTTTCCACTCTTTTATTAATTTGTTTTAATCTCAGTGTTGGAGAAAGGGGGTAGTGCATTTTAAATTGACCTTCATATGCTTTTAAAATAAGACAAATCTACTTGATAATGTACTTTTTATTTGATCTCGTTGTATAAAACCAATAAATTTGTGTTACTGTTACTGCAGTAGTAATCTTATGCACACAGTGATTTCATGTTAAACGCAGAGTAGTTAGGCAACTGTTTTCTTAGTTACAGGAGTTTCAAGCTTTACTTTTGTGCAGTATAAACAAAAGTAGGCGACAGTCTGTGCCATGTTGATGTACAGTTTCTGAAATTGTTTTACAAGACTTTGATAATAAAACCCTTAAACTTATGTTCATGTTCCTGTAAAACTGTATTTGTATTTATTTACGCTGTTGAATGTATGACCTTTACCTCATTCATTTTACAAATCAAGATCTTTCCCCTTTCAATCCACATATTTAAATACAGTAATAAGATGAAATCCATCACTGTAGCAGTTAGTTGCCATCAGAATTGTCAAAGTTGGTTTTATTTCTATCTAAAGCAGTCTTAGTGTAATTTTATTTCTCATATTCTGGGTGTAGGAATCGGGTTGAGTAAAGCAGTGAACTTTAGGATAAATGATCCCACCTATATCTAGTAAATTTATATTTTCCGTGAAATACAAATATTTGCCTTTTCTGGAATAGTGTAGAAACGGTCAATGGTATGTATCTACTGTACAGTACTAAATAGTGTATTTATTCATTTATGAAATACTCTGACTAGTGTTGAGTGGCTGGCATTATGGGGAAAATGAGACTTGGAGTTGCAGGTTTTATGCAAGTTTGAGTATAATTTTTTTTAACTTTTAAAATTGAAATGCCATATAGAAAAGCAGCGTTGTTTTTACAGTTTGTAGTAACTTTTTAAAGATTTTATCAAAAGGAATTTTGTCTATAGTAAGAAGTTCTAGTAACAGTCCTCTATTAATCATTGCATTTTTTAAACACAAAGTTGAACACAAATGACATTTGTTTAAACTTATGAAAACTTTTTTAGTAGATAAAGGTTGAACCATTTGACACTGCCATTTTTGTAAGTGAAAAAATAAGTAAAAATGCTGGCAGTTTCAGATGGTTTAACCTATTATTAAAGCCTATTCCCTTACTTGTAATCTCTGAATACAAATACACTAACTTTTCAAAAAGTTCAATTTTTGGCTTCAAAATAATGTCACTGACTTAAGATGCTAACAGTGAAGGGAATCCACACTTAGGTTATTCTTCAGTGAACATTTTATGCACAAAGGGTTGCACTGGGACACAAGCCTTTAACATATAATCAGTTAAAATCAAGTGAATACTGCCTCCACGCTTGAGTTTTGTTCTGTATTTGGTAGTAAAAAATGATTAAAAAATAAAAGTGGTTTTGTTAGAAAAATGTTTGTCCTATTTATTTAAATTTTTCAGCAGTACGTGAGAAGTATGAGAGTCTGGTCATGAATTTGGGCTTCATTTACAGGTGGAAGACCTGTTTCTTACCTTCATTTTCCTATTTAAGGAGCAGTATAGACCTTGCCATGTGTTTTGGTAGTTAGAAGATGTAGCCCTGTATGCCTGGGTCAGTAAATGGTACCTGTCATTTAATTATGGAGCTTTTCAAAACTATGTAATAGTTTGGGGAAATGTTTAGCAGAAGCTCTTAAGATAAATTGTGTGCAGATACGACTTGGAGAAGGTATGTTTTCCTTTTTGTGAAGGTGGGTTTTGGATAAGCTTCCTGCTAGTGATTATATAATATGTGGAACATAGAAAAAAAGTTAGGTGCTTGGGGGGAAAGAAAAACTGGACTTCCACTGGAACAGTAAAAATTATCTTTAACCTTGGCGTTGCATCTTAGAATTGAGTGAGGTTCTGTTGGTATCAGCATGGACATGCCAACTTCTCTAGCAAAACTACCAATTTCTCCAGTTGGTACCAGATTTATACTTAGGGGGCTATGCTGTTTGAATATTGGTAGACATCTTTAAAACGAATTGAAATTCTGTTGCTTTTGTCTTAAATTAAGCTAATGAATCTCATCCCTGTTCTATTTTTAAATACTTCTCTGTAATCAGGGACATTTACTTGTGTTTATTTTAGCTAAATGTGGACGTGGTAGAAATGTTCCCGGTACTTTTAAGAGCATCCAGAATGTCTATTAAGGCTTTATTATCAGTAGCAGCTTTCTCAGTGAGATTATTCTGGGGTTGTAGATTTTTGAGTCTGCTTTATTTTTGTTGCCATTCTCATTTTACAATGTCAAAGTCTGTGCAATGCATTCAGACATTCTTTAGCAAAATAACTCAGGTGTGAACCATGCTAACTTACTTATATTCATATGAATATACAAAGTGTATAGTAGATGTAATTGGTAATCAATTCAGAGAAAGGATCTGATAGAACTAATTTGTGTCTAATGATGTCCTTACACAAATAGGGAAGTGACATGTTCTCGTTCATGTAAGAGTTTTTTCCCCCCAGTGCACTGTCACTAAAATGAGTATCACGATCTTTTTTTTTTAAGTTAATGTATGATTTGTGCATAGAAATTAAAGGTCTAGGGTCATGTTTGGAATGTTCCAAATGATGTTTAATATCACTTTTCAGTTACCTCAAGATATAAGTTTATCGATATACCAAATGTAAAAACTGCCTTTTTTCATTCACTGGGAAAAAGTTAAAATTTGCTTGCTTAAATACCAAGTTTCGGAAGACAAGCATCATGTAGGTTAAGAATGTGGTTTTTTTCTTTTTAAGATTTTATTTGACAGGAAGACAGCCAGCGAGAGAGGGAACAAAAGCAGGGGAGTGGGAGAGGAAGGAGCAGGCTCCCAGCAGAGGAGCCTGATGCGGGGCTCGATCCCTGAACGCCGGGATCAGGCCCTGAGCCGAAGGCAGACGCTTAATGACTGAGCCACCTAGGCGCCCCTAAGAATGTGTTTTTTTGTGTTCCAAGGAGCAGAATCACTGGAAACGACCCTTATTACAGAGGTTTGACCTTAATTGTGAGGGCTGTTTAAGTAGTTAGTCTCAAAGGTGTTTGTTGTCTTTGAATCCGATGCTAGAGATTAAACCCACAGGCAGTCTACAAGGGAAGATGGACAGTTGGAGGGGTAGGATGGAACCAAGAACAAGAGCCAGAGCCCACGAGGATGGGCTGAAACTTGGGTCAGGTCTTGTTTTCATCCTGACCTCAGTGACAGGGGTGTCTAAGGAAGCCAGGAACCTTCGTGGTGAAGGTAAACACACACTGGCCCAATTAGTCTGAGAAGCTGAGGGAGGATGTAGGGAAAGGTGAGACAATTGTAGGCCCTGCTACCGCCTCATCATCCCAAAGGGGCACAGAGAAGCCAGAATGTGCATAAACTACAAGACACATGCTTCCTTCTGCCCCCCAAAATTCCTACACCACCCGCATTCATTGTTTAAAACACCTCAGCCAGTCATTGTTGGGCACCATTAGTGACCAAGAACTCTATGGGAGGTACAGATAATATAAGCAGTGGGTTTATTTTTTTGTTTTTATATTACACAAAGTTTCTACTAGTCATTTTCACCTGCAAAACAAATTCAGGAATGATCGTCAAGTGCCTTCCTTTAAAACCCTTAAGATATTTTGCTTCACTATTTATAGGTGCTGTGGCAAATGTGAAATTGTAATTCTGTGTACCACAGGTGCCATTGTGGCTGGAAGTACTATTCTAAACTGAGCTATAAACGTTTTAAAAGTTATCACGGTACTATAAGGATGGTCACATGATCTGGAAAATGTTAATATGTTAATACTTGAGATGGCGGCCTAGGACAACCTATTGTCCCAGATTCCTGACACAAAATGCTTTGCCAGGGTAGTTTTTGCTAATTGATAGCATACAAATTATGGGCTTTTAGCAAGTTTAATTTTGTAAGTGGTTTAACGCTTCCTGTGCAATTACCTCTGGGGCAAGTTTCACTGTCAGTCATCTTTGAAACTTTCCAGAGTTTCAAATATAGCCACTTCGGTAAGGATGCATTTTGTTAATTTTGCAAAACACGGTTAAGGTACCTTTTGCTGAGTTAACAGCAGAGACATATTGTGCTCCATGCTCATCAAGAATTCTCAATTTTAAAGACTAGGATACTAGTAGCAGGACTTCAAATTCACCTAGTTTTCTACTACAAATTTTTCTCAACCATGTTGCTTGCAAAGAAAAAAAAAAATGAGCAGCAGGAAGCACTGCTTAATTCAGTATATCCTGAAAATATTCACTCCCCTTTTGTGGACTTGAAACAGGATCTTTGCCGTAGAATTAGCGAAAAATGGGGAAAAGCTCACTGAACAATCATTTACCATCATCCCCCCAGGTGTGAAAAAGCAATTGTACATGCATAACACTCAGAAAACCCATTCTGTGTCAGTGGGGCTCAACACCAGTCCTAAGCAGGAGAAACAAACTATGGCTGACACCTGAACAACATGGGTTTGAACTGTGCAGCTCCACTTACATGCAGATTTTTTTGATACGCTGCAGTACTGTAAATGTATTTTCTCTTGATTCTCTTAACATTTTTCTCTATTGTAAGAATATATAATACATATAATGTACAAAATATGTATTACCTTTATCAGTAAGGCTTCCAGTCAACAGTAGGCTGTTAGTAGTTAAGTTTGGGGGAGATCAAAAGTTACATGGATTCTTGACTGTGTGGGGGGGCAGGGGTTGGCACCCCAAACCCTATGTTGTTCAAGGGTCAGCTATACATACGTAATTTTTCAGCTTCTGTCGGCTATCAGCTTCTCTGAAATGTGTTATTTCCAGACCATCGTATGTACCCGTACTCAAAATCACAGCATCTGCTCAATGCTCCTCTTTTGTGAAATTTGACAATTCACTGTATATGAATGACGATGGACAAAGGTAAACTGTATCTAGGGGACAAATTTCTTGACAGTAAGAATCTTATCTTCGATTGATACTGTACTAGTGGCAGGAATTTTGAGCACTTCTGAAGGGCCACTGAAGGTCACCATTTTACAGTGTCCCAAGCTTGAACAGTTTCTTCAATCACAAATGGAAGGTATGTAGAATTTTATGGACTTAATATAAAATCTAAATTTTCACGTGGGATTATCAAAATACATGGTGTTTTGATCTACTTACGTGAAACACAGCATACATAGAGCTTCATCATCAACTGGATTAAAAGGCACATTTTGAAAAGTCTAATATTGTGAAAAGTTTATTTGCTTTAATTAACTCCTTGTTTTCACCATCATTAGAGATACATTTGCTGTCCTTTGTGATCAGATAAAAGACATTTTGGAATGGATAATCTACTATTCTTTATGAAAGAAAAAGATAAGAGTTAAAAACAAAATCCAAGTGCAAAAGTTTTCAGTAGTCTTCCTACCTCCAGTGTACCCCAGCAAAATATTCACAGCTTTTAGGAAATTGATAAATACCAAGTTGCAATTTACCATGTTTCTTCTTCACTAAGTTGTCTGTACGTGTGAAAAAAATCTGCACTATATTCCTGAAGTATACCATATTCCCACAAAGTAAGGGAGCCTACAAGCAACAGTGATCACCGCCGTTCAGTGTCTCACACCTCAAATAACCGTAGACAGGATAATTCAATCTCCAAGTCACTTGATCAACAAGCATTCCCAAAATAATAGGGATCAACTTCTACTCAATAAACCTAATCTGGGTTTACCAACTCTTTCCACAAAATTCAACAGACCCACATATGGTAGTAATTGGTCTTTGAATTTTTAACTATGATTACTTCATTATAAAATGTATTTAATAAAATGTCAACATATGCAATGTAGTATGTTTCAGCATGGAAGATGCAGCTTTAAAGATGTTTATTATAAAATTTTCTTATGGTTGATGCTTTGGATTTTTAAATAAATCATCTCTTCAATAAAAGCCTCTAAATTCATTGAAATTATTTAAAATCCTGGAAAAAGTCTAAACTATTGGTCACTCTATAAAATTTGATAGATGCATTCTGACACATTTATCAGGATACATTTAAAAAACATTTCTTTAGCTAAGCTCTTTAATACAACATAACATTTTGTGACTGTTATACATTATTCTCCCTAATTTATTTTCAGTCTTGGACCTTCAAACCATCTTGGAATAAATATGAAAAATTTTAAATGCAAAAATGAGTAATGCATGATTTCACTTTGGAGATTAAAATCAATAAATATTTTCCTGTGATTTAAAAAAATAAACAGTAGGAACTGTCAATCCTGTGTGCATTTCTGGAATTTAGCTTGTAACAAATATATTCTGTTAGCATATAAAATGTTTTTACCTCACTTTGAAAGCATTAAATATGTAGGGATGTCCAAAATATGTGGGTATTTTTTTTTTTAAACTGACATGAATGCATCCATGTTCCATTAAAAACAAAATAATCAGAATGATGTGCACTTATTAGGAAGCAAGTTTAAAAATTTGGAGTTTTTTTAAAGTGCTGAGATTTGGAAGAGGAATATCTCTAAGCATGCTAACCATACCTTATCATGAACACAAAAAGGACTTTTAAACTCAAGTTTAGAAAAAAAAAATAGAGGTTCTATGAAAGGAAGTTAGTAACAAACATTTTCCATTGAAGAAAGAATTCAGGTAAAAACAAATAGCACCACAATGAATTGCACTAAGGTGCTAAAGGAGGTACCTTATTCCCTGCAGAGTGAACGCTCCTTCTGAAATGTATTGCAACATATAAATGCAATTGTTTAATGGTTACCATTTGGTTCATTCATCTACAGAAAACTGCATTCCTTCTAGTTCATTATATTGAACAAACATTCAAATTACTGAACTATATATAATGTTACATAGTTTACATTTTATGAAAACAAAGCTTGAAGGAATATTTATAAATGTCACCTTGAATATAAGATGACAAGTTTAAAAGGGATTCATATCTCTTAAGACATTTAATTTATGTTAATGGTCCAGGAGTGTTTTAGATATAGATATATTTATATGCATATATATATGTCAACAAGAAGTGTAAAAATTTTTAAAAACAAATCACAGCACTTATAGCTGTTTTACATAAGAAGTACTCAGGGTCATTAAGGTGTCAAACTATTACACTTATAATATGTATATTTTTAAAAAGACTGAAAATGGCACATCAGGAAACGCTGAAATTCTTTTTAAAGGCCCATTTCATTATATCATATTACTGATGTGTCGTTTCAGTGTTATTCCCTTTTCTTCTCAGAACATTTGTCCCTTCTATTTGGATTCATTTCTGGGGTCTCAGTATTCTCTTCCTTTCCTTGGTTAGATGACATCATTCTCCATGTCAAAGATCAGGAAAACGGCTTGGGTCTTCCTTATAGTCATCAGGTATAGTAAAGATGGAGCCATCAAATTCATCATATCGAAACTCCTGAAAAGTCACAGTGGCTGTGATGGTAGGAAACACGGGAATATCTAGAGAGGACAATCAATGACAACATTGTAAAATAAAATGCTTATCTATTTACAGACTATAAATACTCAGAGATACCCATATTCCTTAAAATGTAAAAAAGCATTATTCAAGGACCTGACAAATCCTAATAACATGTCCAATAGGGAGTGTGTCTATTTTGAAGAAGGGTTTTTTATTAGTGAAGAGAGAAAGACACCAAGGCATCAAGAATCACATCAAAAACACAAGTTCCCATTGCTTCCCAATCTTAAAACTATAATACCAGATTCCACCAGTCTTTTAATCTTTTTCTTGGGGCAAAGAGACACATGCATTTGTACTTTTTGCATTTTGGCATCTTTTCTATTCATATTATAGCATATATACTGTTCTGACTCTGAGCTGATTTATTTTCATTCTAATGCAAAAGAAATACATTAACCCCTTTTGTTTTAAAATACTTAATACAATCTGTCACTTAAATATATGCGATAAAAAGTCTCATCAGAATTGGGCAATATCATGCCAACACAGCCTAACGTTTTTTGACATAATATGCACTTCTCACTGAAATTACAGTGAAATCCGACATTAAAAATGGCCAAATACTTTAATCACTCTCTTTAATTTTATCCTTAATATGAGTTTTTAGAAGGAGCACAAATCATAAAACTTGGGTTCTGATTCCTGTAAATCATTTAATTCACGGTCCTCAGGGAGTTCACCTACAAAATAAACAAACTCTAAAGCTTCCTTTAAAACCCTGGAATGATTCTATGAAAACTAAGGTGAGTGTCTGTCTAGAATAACGGCAAAGAGTAAATTACGCGTTACACGGCTAGTATTGTACTGCAGAAAGTAATATTCTTCTGAAAAAAACCCCACACAGATCTGCATAAACATTACAGAGTTCCCAGTTATTTGGGGGGGGGTGGAATCATCCATTTGTGCATACTAGTTACAAATGCTATTCTAATTCAGGGGTCAGCAAAGTAAGTCCCATTGCCTGGCCTGTTTTCATAAGGTCTACGAGCTAACAAAAGATTTTACATTTTTTAACGGTTAAAAAAACACACAAAATAGTATTTCATGCTGATAAAATTAAATGAAGTTCAAATCCCAGCGTCCCTAAGTAAAGTTTATTGGAACACAGGATGCTATTCATTTACTTATTGTCTGTGGCTGCTTTAGTTTTCCAAAAAGAATTAAGTAATCGTGACAGAAACCATATGGCCCACAAAGCCTAAAATATTTATTATCCTTCAGAAAGTTAATGACCCATTTTAGGCATTGGAAACAAGGGAACAAAACAAGTGAACAAGAGAAAAGATAATGCATTTATGGAGATTATATTCTGGTTGGGAGACAGAGTAAATAAGTAAAAAGTATCTGTGACTATATAGACAAAAGTAAAGCATGGTAGGGTGAAAGGAGTTGCAGTGCTGGGATAAGAGCTCTTGAAGGTGGTTATAATAAAACCTCAATAGTTTCATACCTTTCAGCAAAGGTATGAACCATACAGTTAGTTGTCTAGAGCAAAAAAAAATCCCAAGCAGAGGGAACAAGTACAAATGCCCTAAAAAAGACAGTGTCTGGTGTATTCTGGGAACAGCAAAGAGACCAGTGTGACTGACTAACAGCTGAGTGAAGAAGGGAAGATGAACAGAAGAAAGGGTCAGGGGAGAAACAGACACCCAGATCAAGTGGGGTTTAGATCAAAAAGTTTCGCTATTTATTTCTCTGGATGAAGTGGAAAGCCAATGTAAAGTTGTGAGCTTTTTTTTTAATCTGTTTTGCCAATTTCTATCTTTTAAATCGTCTATTTGGACTACTTACATTTAATGGAATTATTTACATATTAAGACTTAAGTCTGACATTTTTTTGTTGTCTGTTTCTCATTTCTTTGTCTTCTTTTCTTACCTTCCTATAGGTTACTTGACTATTTTACAATTTCATTTTCATTTCATTTATCTATAGTGTTTTTGAATATACCTCTTTGTATAGCTTCTCTAGCTATATGTGTGTGTGTATATATACATATATATGTATGTGGGTCTGTGTGTGTGTAGATATATTATATATAACTTATCATAGTCTTCTAGTGTCATCATTTTAGCAGTTCAAGTGAAGTAGAAAACTCTGCCTCCCTTTATGTCCCTTTATATGTCCCTTTACCTTCTCCCCTTTACAAAAAAATTGTAAATAGAAAGTAACAATGGAGATATAAAACTAGACTTTCAAGTAGCCTGGCTATGAAAAACAAAGATTAAAGGCAAGTGCTGGGTAGGGAAGAGTTAAAGGGGTTATTGCACTTACTGGTTGAATTTTAAAAGGAGAAAGACCTGAACAAAGCCTAACAGCTAACAGAAAAAGCAGCGGAGAAGGGAGTCGGAAGATAAAAGAAAAATATGGGGAGACTGATAGAGCAAGGTTTTTAAAAGAAATGCGAGAACAGATCCATAGTACAAATGGAGAGATTATTCAAGCTAAGAAGAGAGGTACCACTTCCACTGAGATAGGAAAGATAAAGGAAAATATGGAACTTGTGACAAAAAACATCTGTTTTGTGGGGGGGTGGGGGGGAGTTGGGAGTAATACGGAGGTCTCATTTCTGATTGTCTTTTTTTTTCCTAACTAGGGAAGCAAAAATCATCTGCTTAGACTATGCAAAATGTAGTGGGAGAAGCTGGGGACTGGTAAAAGAGGTTCAAATTTAGCTTCTGAGTCGAATGGGAAGAGAAGCAAAAAGAGAAAAGATCATTCATAACTAGCATTTAAAGCTCTGGCTGATTTTGAAAACAGAATTATCTTAACAACAATTTCTAAATTTTTATAATTTTCCCTTCAATTTTATTTTTAAGCCTGAATACAGAAACAGAAATGGTGGAAGATTAAACAGACCCAGTGCTAGAGTTTTACAGGGTTAATTCAAAAGAAGGACAAAAGACAAAAAGAAAGATAAACAAATTCCCAATAGCTTTAGAATGCAAGCAAAAGATTATCAATCCCTTGTTAAGAATGTGGTTCTACATTAGAGAAATGCCTGCAAAAATGTATTGTAGACTTTCTTTTTTCCTTTTCACATAATCAAAATATTTCTTTTGCATATAAATCTATATTATATTGTGGGGTCTGAATGGAGTTTAGGACTTAAAGAGATATTTTGGGACTTAAATAGATGTGAATGCTGGGATAGTTTGAAACTCTCATATTTTCAATCCCTGCCCACTGTTTTAGTTTGACACTTTCAATACAGTACCTAGAAGAGAGTCCAATGTTTCAACTATTTTCTGGTTATAGCAAATTACAATGGGATTTTAGCGTCTGCAGAAATGATCACATAATGATCCCAACCCGTAACTCAAACACACATCTCTTGATTGCTTTAGTTTTCAAATCATTTCTGCCTTAAGATCTTATCACTGGTTTCTTCAAGCAGACACTGGGTTTCCAGTACTTTTTCACCACAAAGGGAATCTACAGTGACATTATGAAATGTTTTAAAATCTACTTTAACCCACAACATGCTTATTTCCAAGTCTGTAAAGTTGAAAAGGTCATGTTTACTTTTTAGCAATGAAAGCATTATTTCTGTGAGAAAAGCATTTTGGCCTAATTACTCTGAAATGTGGTTTGAGTAATATTAACTAAAAAATAAAATCCATCTGAGGGATTAAATAAAGGTTATATTTACTATATATTTATTTTTCTCTCCCTCTGGAATGTAAACCCTAAGAGGGCAGAGACTTTTACTGTCTCTCACCCCTAGAAAAGCAACTGGCATATAGCAAGCACTAATAAAATAAATATTTGGTGGCATATTTAATACCATCAAACAGAGTACGGGTGGTAGTAAAGGCTCTCCTGAAGCTTAATGTTAAATCTAAGCCAAAGCTCCTAAAGAATCTTTTAATAGTCTCTTGTTCCCAGTTTTCTGATATACTTAAATATGCACGAAAATGGGGGCTTGCTGTTCTTAAAGATCATTGCTTAAGATGAAGTTAAGTTTAAACATTTAAGACTGAAAAATAAAATGTATGAGTATTACTTTGCCCATGAATAGTGACTGTTGATCCCAGAAACATCCCCACTGTTCAGAAACTCAAAAATCTGCTAAAAGTTTGGGCTAAAATCCAGTCTCCCTATTTGACATTAGAAAACATTATCACAGCGTATTATAAGTTCACCCACACTCTCTTGTATGAGATATTTGCATATCCCTTACATTTAACTTAAATCCAGTAGAATTAGAACTCTCATTGGGCATTTTACACATTTGATAAAACATCAATCTCAATCCATGTAATCACAGAAAAACTTTATAAAAATGCAAGCAACTAGGAAATCATTTTCCTTCAAAACACAATTCTTATTAAATGTTAGTAAACAGCTCCATATTTCTAATAGACACTGAAATTACATGTAAATTTTCTCTTACCTAGTTTTACAGGAAAGCCTGGAGGAAGCTTCATCTGAACAAATTCTCTAAGCTTGTTAAAGTGCTTGAAGGGAGCTATCACTTCCAAAACATTCAATAACCTGAAAAATGGAGAAAAAAATGTTATTTCTCAAATTGATTTCTTTGTACCCTTATGTTGTTTTATAACTACATGCATCAAACTCAGACAGTAGTATTGACTTCTAGATGTTAAGGATGAGGAAATGTCACCTCCTTCTTCCTCCTGATTTTTTGTTTTCTTGCTCTTTTTACTGTGTTAAGGTTTACAACATTTACATTTGTTTGTGAAGCCATAATTACACAGTTGTTAGATCCATATTTAAATGAAAAGGCTTACACCCATGTTCTTCCTGAAGTCTACACATTCCTGAGTTCATTAATCCGTCTCACTGGGTGGCTGAATTTCATGGTCAATTTTGTATGTGTGAAGGACTCTTATATTCTTTGTATTCCTTGATTTCTTACAGATTTCATAAAGGAGTGTTTCTTTTCTGCATATTTAAAGGGATACTGGGCCGGCATAAAATTTCAGTTTATGCTTCTTTCCCTCTGAATTAGAATTTCATAATGTCTCCCAGAATTCAGTATTACAAATTAGCCTTCATCTTTCATATTTTAGTCGAACGGATTTCATTTTCAAATAGTATTATTTTTCTTTCAAAATGGACCCATATTGCTGCTATATTTTTGAATTCTTCTATGTTTTCTTCAATTGCTTGATATCTAAATGACCTTTTAGCCAGATACACAACCTAATCACATTTTCTTTGTCTCAGAAACATCAAGATGTAAAAAACTGTAAAGCCAGGTTTTTACCGCTTTTTTGCCTAAATGCCTGTGGATTTCTTTATTAACCAGTGAAGTCCAATAGTTTAATCAGGATAATTATTGTTATTAATCATTCTTAGATTCTTCTTAGAACCTAATGTTATGCTACAGATTCAGTTTTTCCTTACAGAGAAATTATTACCCTACTGTGAATACTATTTTGGTTACATTTTGGAGGCTTTCTATGTAAGTGGATAACCAATGATCCTTATGTTGAACACTCTTTGTCCCATAAATACTGCTTCTCTAATTCCTTTAATCTTTTTTTATTAAATTCACTATGAGCTATCAAATTTTATTTTTCAGCCACATCTTTTGTGTTCACTGTTGTGTCTAATGTATTTGTTTTGCAACAGTGTTATTTAGTACTTATTTCCTTAGCTTTATAATCTTTTCATTTCATTCTATTATCCTATCATCTCATCTAGAATACCGAGTTTACTGATTTCACATTCTTTTTACGTTTTTCTATAGCATTTACAAGGAATTTTCTTCTGTCTTTGACCTATGTTTTATTCTAAAATGAATATTTTGTCTGGCTTTTACATACTGTTTCGTGTTTTATTCAGAAGGAATGGTTATAATGGCCACATCTTATAAATTCTAATGTACCCACTTTTTTCACATATTAACTGTGAAATTGGGACAATTCCTAAAATTGATAGCATCTTACAATTAGCCACATTTTTCTTCTTTATTAGAACATAAAACTGGTGCTCCTTGAGTCAGATGGGTCCAAGATAGGATGAAGTATGCAGATTTGCAGGTATGGCCAAATGCCCTTCCCACATCTTCTCACAACTAACTATCAACCTCCCTCTCTGATCTACAGATTGAGAGCTGTATAGCTCACTTTACTCATTCTCCTCACTTTGGTTACTGAGGAGTATGACACATGTATAACTTTTGTAGAAAATATGAGTCCTTCTTTCTTCTGTGATAATTATTTTTTAATATCCTAGGCCAGATTAGAGGGGGAGGACCTACAAAGGAAAAATAGCCTGGTGCTTCAATTCATCCCCTACTTTAGAGAGGAGACTGAAGTTATAGTTCTGTCAGTCAGCTGTCCCGACCCACCACTCCCATTCCACCCATCTCTCCAAATTGGATTTCCTTTTTTTGAGAGAAGGAGGCAGACAGAAAGGGAGGGAGAGAATCTTTTTTTTTTTTTTTTTGTATTTCATTAATGGGATATTTTATTAAACAGATATTTATTGCATGGATAATATGATATTCTTATAAGATTATAATAGTCTTTATTTTTTTTAATGTTTTTTTATATTATGTTAGTCACCATACAGTACATCCCTGGTTTCTGATGTAAAGTTCGATGATTCATCAGTTGCGTATAATACCCAGTGCACCATGCAATACGTGCCCTCCTTACTACCTATCACCAGCCTATCCCATTCCCCCAGTCCCCTCCCCTCTGAAGCCCTCAGTTTGTTTCTCAGAGTCCACAGTCTCTCATGCTTCATTCCCCTTTCTGATCACCCTCCCTTCCCTATCCCCCCCTCCCCTACCGATCTTCCTAGTTCTTATGTTCCATAGATGAGAGAAATCACATGATAATTGTCTTTCTCTGCTTGACTTATTTCACTTAGCATTATCTCGAGAGGGAGAGAATCTTAAGCAGGCTCCACGCCCAGCAGAGTCTGACACAATGATGGGCTCAATCTCATGACCCTGAGA
Source organism: Ailuropoda melanoleuca (assembly GCF_002007445.2). NCBI lineage: Eukaryota > Metazoa > Chordata > Mammalia > Carnivora > Ursidae > Ailuropoda > Ailuropoda melanoleuca. The sequence continues at coordinate 43,103,565 of NC_048219.1, forward strand.
TCATGAACTGAGCTGAAATCAAGAGTGGATGCTTAACCAATTGAGCCACCCAGGCACCCCACAAATTGGATTTTTTAAATGAACATCTGATGAGTACAGGTTTGAAAGGATATATTCAAGATGTTCACTGCAGTATTGTTTACAATGGTGACAAACTACAATCAAAATGTTTATCATAGGGAGATGACAAAATAAAGGACAGTATATCAATACTAAAAAATACCAAGAAAAGAAGAAAAAGAGATAAAAATGTAATTATTGTGAGAACTCCAAGGTATACTCATTTTTAAAAGAAAAAACAAAACTCACAGAACAAAATCTAACTATTCCTCAATCTTATTTTTAAAAAAAAAGGCAAAAACACACAGAAAAATCTAGACAAAAATACCGCAGTTATTCACCTATTAACTATTAGTGAGGTAAAAGTAAACTCATTTTTATTCTATAAACTTCCATGCTGTTAGATTTTTTTTTACAGTAAGCATGGATTCATTTACTATTCTTATAATTTTAAAAAAATATTAAAAAATTTATCTGGTTAAAATAGTAAAAATGTTAATAATTTGTGAAACAAATTGTCTAGAGGGGTGCACAAACTATCAAAGCAATGGCTATTTGCTTTTTCATTTCAAAGAACTCAAATGCAACACTCAGATGCAAATATTATTACAGCCTTTAGGGTTTCTTAGTTTCTTTCATAGACTTGTATAGTTAGTAACAAACTTACGACTCTATTCCCAAGGGAAATTCCTGGCTCATGGCTATCGTGGCTTTAAATGTTTTCTTACTCTCTTTGCACACCAGTTCTCTACCCAGATGAGGAGCTCTAAAACGGGAAGGAAACAAAAAATTAGTAAACATTTTCTACATGCTACTATCTTCCTATGAAGCATCTGTTAATTTTCCTTACTCTGTATAGAAATAAATTTAAATTATGCTACAAGGACTTAAAACATGTATAAGAAATGAGACAAGGGTAACAAAAAAAGAAGCTAGCATTAGGTAAAAGTTCAGAAAAAAATGGTCAAAGTCAACAAATTTCATATTGAATATAATTTTAATAATCACTATTTTTATAATAATTTTTATTATGTTATGTTAGTCACCATACAGTGTATCCTTAGCTTTTTGTTGTTTTTTTTTTTTTTAAAGATTTTATTTATTTATTTATTTATTTGACAGAGACAGCCAGCGAGGGAACACAAGCAGGGGGAGTGGGAGAGGAAGAAGCAGGCTCCTAGGGAGGAGCCTGATGTGGGGCTCGATCCCAGAGCACTGGGATCACGCCTTGAGCCAAAGGCAGACACTTAACAACTGCGCCACCCAGGAGCCCCTATCCTTAGTTTTTGATGTAGTGTTCCGTGATTCATTATTTGCGTATAACACCCAGTGCTCCCTGCAATATGTGCCCTCCTTAATACCCATCACTGGTCTATCCCAATCCCCCACCCCCCTACCCTCTGAAGCCCTCAGTTTGTTTCCCAGAGTCCATAGTTTCTCATGGTGCATTCCCCCTTCTGTTTACCCCCCCTTCATTCTTCCCTTTCTTCTCCTACTGATCTTCCTATTTCTTATGGTCCATAAATGAGTGAAACCATATGATAATTGTCTTTCTCTGCTTATTTTTAGGAATAATGCAAACCATTAGAAAAAGTAAACTTTAAAAATATTGTAAATCTCTAAAATCACATATTCAATTCAATCTCCTTTACTGTCTATACTTCTTAGCACTGACCAGTAAGAAGTAAAGAATAAAGAATTCTATATTCTATATTAACTATAGACTATTATAAGATGGAAACATTTTGGAGAAGTTAGAAAAATATAATAATAAAACTTAAATTTTTTTTTTAAAAGTCATGCAACTTCTTCCTAATCTTGGAAGTAGGTAATATTTTATTCCCCACCAAAAGGAAAAAATATTTCTACAAACAACTGTACCTTCTTTAACAGGGTTGGCTAGGAAAAAATCTTTTTATTTATTCATTCAAAATAAACCATTTGTTCACTCATCGTCCTTTTATTCAATAAATATTTACTACTTACAAATCATGTAATAGGTACTCTAGTAAGGATCAGTAATACAACATTAAGCAAAGTCTTATGTAAGGATGGTGAGGAGAGGCCTGGTACAGGCTGAAACAGATAATGACAGGGTATGAGCTTAGAAAGGCAAAAAGTAGAAAAACAGCGAATGGCTTTACTCGCCATGCTAAAGACTGAGGATAATAACAGAATATAAAAGTTCACATATAATGGAAAAATTCAAATAATCAACTGCAATGAGAAATTCCTCACATATTTTCTTAGAATAATGTGCTGTTAAGTTTTTTGGGTTGTATAAAATGGCAGCAGGGATGTTAAAAGAAGGCTCCACAATTATTCAAATATAACTGGAATTACTTCTCTCCCTCATCACGCTTAATCCATGTTTTATAAAATAAAAATTGCTTCAGACAAAACTACACTAAAAATTGTTTCTAAAATAATTTTACACCAATTCACATTTTTACAAACTGTTCTAAAAACCAATGAATAAAACAAAATAAAACAAAAATACCCCTACTTTCCAAAATAAAATAAAACAAAAAAACTTACTTTCCATTTTCAGCAGATATATATTCTTCCCATGTAATAGTGTTCTGAGGAGGAGGGGTAAGGGACTGTCTTCGAACCGGCTGCCAAAAAAGAAAAAGAAAAAGAAAAAAAAAGAGGAAGAGAGACAGAGAGGGAAAAAAAAAGAAAAATGACGTGTTTTAAAAGATATAAAATAAAAACATGCAATAAACTATGTAAATTACTAATGTACTTAAATTAAATCTCTTCAATATAATGCTTTAAGGAATTACTTCCAAGATAATTCCATGATGATTTAAGCTCTATCGGAAGATTATCAATTTTTTTTCTAAATCTCAAATCAGACAAGTATCAAAAAAGTAAAATCCATTCATTCAATGGTTTAATCATCTAAAATGTTCCTGGTATTATGCCAGATGTTGAACATTGGAACTAAAGAGAAATATAAAAACTAATCCTGACTTCAAGGACTTTACAGTTCAGAGTTGGAAAGAAGAAGAAAAAAAACCAAACCATATAAACATAACCATCAGAAATACAAAGTACTGTATGATTAAAGGCCAAATGAGCTTACAAAAAACTGAACAGTACAGAAGTTCAGAAAATAAAGCAATTTTCTATGGACAATAAACTGAGACTAGGGATTGGGGCTCAGATTTCAACAAAAACAAAATAAAAAGATATATATTTAGACAAGGAGAACTGATGGTAAAAAACACAAGTAGACTAATTCATGTGAACCGGAAAGGAAAGGTCAAAAGGGAGATCAACAATAGTGATAAAGGTCATGTCAGATTTTAAAACTTACATGTTGTCTTTGTTAAATATGAATTTGTATCACCACAGGATGAACTGGCAATAAGGAACTAAGGAAGTGGCACTTTTGAAATTAAAAATTGCTAAGGAAAACTACTAAGACAAACTCATGGAGCAAAAGCACAATAAATGAAGGACTAATATAAATCACAAAATAAACAGCTAACACTGGGAGAGGGTCTCATTCATAGCACAGTTTTAGATATTATAAGATGTTAGTAGGCAGGATATTAGAACTGTTAAAAATCAAGCATTTTGAAGACAACAAATTGAATTGGAATCCCAGGTCCACTACCTGATAGCTATGGGAATTTGGGCATTACATTCTCTTATGTCAATTTAGCTCACCTGCAAAATGTATGACCACCTATCTCCTAGCTAAGAATTCAAGGCAATAATGTATAGAAAGAGCATAATGCCTGGCATAAAATATTCAGTAAATAACAGTCATGATGATATACCGTGAAGTTCCCAGAGGACACTTACAAAAAAAAAGGGAAGTCAGAGTTAAAAGACATGGGAATTCTCTGACTAGATTAAAAAAAAAAAAAAGTGAGAAAGCAGAGGGTTGATAACTAGTTCTAAAAACAACATGCATTAGGGGGAGAAAAAAAGACAGAAAGGAGCCAGATATTAATCAACAAGGAAAAAAAGAAAAATCAGATCATCGAGTTGTCATGGAGGCCAAAAGACTGTCATATATCACAATACAAACACTTTAAAGAGAAAGAAGCCTCAAAAAGGGCCATACATTTTTTTTTTCTTGGTTAGAAATGATTGAGATCTTTGAATAGCATCAGAAAGATGGGCGGGGGGGAGGAACCTAACAGTGTTTGAGCATCAGGCAGTATGAAAGACAACAATTTCATTCTTGAAAAGTTTACAAAGAGACACAAAGAAATTGGGTTATAATCCAGAGTGATGGGGGCTATGATTAAGGGATCTAAAGGATGACATAAAATCACAGAGAAGGGGTCTCTGACCCAGATTGGGGTAGCCAAAGGTAAGTGCCAGTAATCATGGTTCCTGAGCAGAGGAGTCGAAAAGAAAGAGAACAAAATAACCAGCTAAAGGAGACTGGGGAAAGCACAATGGTGAGAAAAGTCATGTGCTGTACAGGAAAACTGCAAGTGTATGGTACCTACTTAGTATGAGTAGAATACATGAAGAGAAAGTAGTAAGATACAGGGGCAAATAAGCAAGTCAGAAACAAGAAAAAGTAGTTTGGATGGGTTTTGTGCATTGAGTAGATTGCATTTTACTCAGGAAGCAATGGACAAATATTTTGAGCAATATAATGTGGTTTTTAAAACACAAATTTTGGAGCCAGACTGATCAAACCCTGTCTTCGCTAATTACTAACCGGCTTTAGATATTCAACATCTTTTGTCTCATTTTAGTCAACTATATGACCTCACAGGGTTTGTGAAGATAAAAATGAATTGTTAAATATAAAGCACTTAATTTAAAACGGTGACTGACAAGCAGTAATTATTCTATACATTTTAGCTATTGAGCATATAGGCATTACATAGCTCATGTGTTTCAGGCAGATCACTCTGAGAGCAGTGTGTAAGTTACAAACTTATCTCAGTAATCCAAATGAGAAATGATAACGGCATGCTGCTTCAAAATGGAAGGAGAAAAACAGATTCAAGAAATCTTCAAGATTTTATTACTGACCAGACACAGGATAAGGAAAGCTAAGAAGACTAAGGACAAATTTCAAGTTGCTGGCTTGGGTAATGGTAGTAGATAATGGTGCCACCACTCAAGATAGAGAAGATAGGAAGGAGGAATAAAATTGTTTGATCAAATTTACACATACTAAATTTTATTTTTATTTATTTTTATTTACTTAAGTAGGCTCCATGCCCAGCATTTAGCCCAACATGGGGCTTGAACTCACAACCCTGAGATCAAGACCTGAGCTGAGATCAAGAATCAGATCCTTAACCAACTGAGCCACCCAGGAACCCCTAAACATACTAAATTTTTAGATACTTATGTTTATCCAAGTGTAGTAAATGAAAATACTACAGATCTGATGATTAGGAGAAGTCACAACTGAAAGCATATTTTGGGTAAGAGTTACCAGTATTTATATGGTAATAGAAACAACATCAGATATGTATCTAACCAATGAGACATTAGAGACTACTAGTTGTCCACCTAGTGTCTATTCTCCCATTCTTTATTGTAAAAAAAAAAAAAAAAAAAAGCCTCCTATTCAAATTTTTGTCTGGGCATATGACTTCATAGACTAAAGACTTAGTTTCTAGCCATTCTCGCAGCTAGCTGAATGTTACCACGTTACTGAGTTCTAACCAATAGGATGTGAGCACAGTGAAGTGTGCAACTTCTGACTGGGTTCTCAAACAAAACAGGCAAGCCCTCTCCTTCCAAATTACTATTAGGAATTACTATTCCTGCTAGCTGAAATACTGAACAGGTAATAAACGATCTTATACCATGTGGATGAGAGTCACATCTAAGAACAGCAGAGAAATAAGACAAAAAAGACTAGGTCTGAGATTAACCTGCAAGGCAGAGAAACCACATGAACTCAGATTTTTGTATGGGAAAAAAGTAATCAATACCAGTTTAATACATATAATGGGATACTACACCTAATACTATGGCATGTGGCACTGGCTTAGTAGAATGACGAGCAGGCTTCAAAGGTAGTTAGTGACCCTCATAAATACTGTAACAAGATATTAGGTAAAACAGTATCTTGTGATACTACAAAAGGGAAACAGATACATGCTAACAGAACCTGTAATTCTAAGGGAAGAGACTGGAAAAATTTAAGACTGCTGCTCCAACCCAGAACAATAGCAAAGGCTAATCTCGCCTCCATCCAAATCTCTAATTAAGCAGACCATAGCCAATTTCTTTCAGAACACTGCTTAAAATTTGTTTATTCTTGCTTCCAGTCTAGTTAATATTTGCATATATGTGGCTATAAATGGTTTTATGCATTATACACACACACACACACACACATATATATTATGTATACATACATATTACCATGCATACGTATATGTATTATCATAGTAAAGACTCATTTGCCAGGCATGATAAGATAATGTGGTATATGTCACTTAAGTATATTTTTTCAGGTAATAAATTTCCCTAAGCAGTTCTGTTTCTAGTAGAATTCTTTCTAAACTGTACATTATACATTACCCATCTTATAAAAAAACTGTAATGAATCTAATTTATAATTTAATGTTTTACTGAGTACTTTGTCTTATCACAGTATCAATTATTGTATTTTAATAAAGTCTTTCCCACTTTGTTTATTCTAACTGACCCTTTGTTATACACTGACACTTGTACCTAAATCCATCAGTGTTCCTTCTACACTGCTACCATAGCTGTCTAATAAAACAGGAAGACATGAAGGGTACCACAGGACACCAGATGGTTTTCTAACGCTATTTTCCCAAGTCAACAGGCTCTGTAACAGAAATGTCATCAAACCTTTCTTCGTAATTAAATGCAAAAATTCTAATGCCTATTTTCCTTGAAGCATATAAAAATATATTTTTTAATGCATTGCTAAGTCTGCTCCTATTCTACTATATGGTAAAGGTTTCTTGAAGTTTAAGACATTCATGTATTTTGTATCTATGTATTCCTATTTAGATTTTATATATTTGAAAAAATACATAAGCACTAATAGACCTTAACCCAGTATTCTATATATATAGTTGGCACACAATAAATGCTTTTATCAATGACTCTATGTCTAAGGTATAAACAGGGCACTGTTTCCTCCTCCAACAATAACTGGTTAGAACAAAGATGAAAAAGAACACCAAAAATATAAGAACAAGTATCAGTCTTAAGAATTTCTGAGCATTTAGATTTTATTATAAAAAATATTGTCAAAAATATGTCATAAATTGGGGCGCCTGGGTGGCACAGAGGTTAAGCGTCTGCCTTCGGCTCAGGGCGTGATCCCGGCGTTATGGGATCGAGCCCCACATCAGGTTCCTCCGCTATGAGCCTGCTTCTTCCTCTCCCACTCCCCCTGCTTGTGTTCCCTCTCTCGCTGGCTGTCTCTATCTCTGTCGAATAAATAAATAAAATCTTAAAAAAATATATGTCATAAATATTAAAAACATGTCTGGAAAGGAGGTAAAGGAAGAGGAGGAATGGCAAAACTAGTTAAATGGCAAATAATTCCTCCTAAATGCTACCTATAAGATATTTCTTATGGAAATTAGAATAAATATTTGCCTTAAAAAAAACCTCAAAGCTATTCATTTACAATAAAGATTATAAATTCATTCTGAAAAGAATTACACATTTATTTTTAAGAACTGAAATTCTATCAAAATGTGGCTTCAAAATATAATATCATCATGTTTTTTTGAAAACAATCAGAAGTCATATGTATTTTCTAGGTTCTTGAAATTTTCAATAATGCTCCAAAGTCAAATATTTATTTTACTAATATGTGTTCTATGCCCATAATTTTAAAAACATCACAATACTTATTTTTTACTACATTTACCAATAGCATCCTTCCCAGAATTGTATCTTAAGGTTTCCCCACTCCTTTTCCAACTTCACCTTCCCAATATTTTGAAGGAATTACTAAGACATGTTAAACATCTGAATATACAGGAAGAAGCAACTATAACAAAGGCAGGCTGGAAAGGAATATACTTAGAGCAAAAACATCTTAGGGTAAGGGTCCTAAAATCAAAACCTACTTTAGTTACTTCTAGTGTTGTGACTCCATATAGATTAATTTCTTTAAACCTCAGTTTCCTTTCTATAAAATGGGGCAATGATACTTGTCTCATTAGGCCGTTATAATAAATGAAATGATATATGAAATAATGCCTATGCTAAAAACAACTCCAATGATTTAAGCCAACACAAATAAGAAAGAAGAACTTGTTGAGGTGAATATGGATTCAGTTTTCTACGTAGAAACTGAATTTAGGTTTAAGGTACTCCATTCCAATTAGACCACTGGAGAATCATTTGTTATTCTCCAATATAATGTAACACTTTGTATATAATGGTCACTAATTAAAATATATACATTTGAATAACTAATCTATATTTCACCCTGACTTGAAAGTTAATAAAAACATATATTGATTTCCACAATTGATTTGTTTTTGTATTATCAAATGTGACCTAGAAGCCACTAATTTCAATACTGGTATATGTTTTTTTAAACTGTTTAAAATTTAAACATAGTTCATCATTAAATGTCTCTTGAATTCAACAGATCCCTTCCTTTACTCTTTTTAATCCCGATTTTTAAACTTCGCATGTTAATTTATATATACCTTTCCGAAAAAGCTTATGTAGGTTTAAAAGAACTACATTCCTAAAATTATCTACAAAATGCATTCAAATATTTCTCTTCTCCTTTAATGCCCACTATTGAATATAATTAAACTGGTATCTGTTTCATGTTGCTTTCCATGTGTTAGCAAATTGTCTCTAGGCCAAAAAAAAAGAAAAAAAAAAAAACAAAAAACAACACACACACACACACACACCCCCACAAAGCTCATTTGTATCTTTTTTATAATAACATTTATCAATTCTATTTTGATGTTCTTTCATCCTGCACCTTACCTGATTCAAACAAATCAAATTATATGTATAGATGAGTATCTGATAGAATTACTATTTTCTTTAAATTTCTTCTAAATATTTATAATTGAACTCCAAAAAGATTCTCAAATGTAATTCTTCAGTTCTTCCCTATCAAAAGTCCAAACAATATATAATGAGACACATATTTTCTTTATTCTAAAACAATAAAAATGTAATCTTACAAGGATTATAGAGTTAACAAATAATATAGCCATGGCTCTTACTAATTCTTAGGAAATTACTTATGCCAGATTGAAAATTAGTATAATAATTTCTTAAAATTCACACATATAAAAAAAAATCCCTTCTAAGGTCAGGAAAAAGGCATGGCACCTGCTCTCAACACTTTTATTCAACATTATACTGGCGCTACTTCCCCATACAATAAGGTAAGAAAAACAACGAAAGTCTAAAAGACTGGCAAGGAAAAAATAAACCTTTATTACCTGACATGAACATCTGTAGAAAATCCTAAGGAATCTACAAAAACTATATAACTAATATATTAATTTAGCAATATAGACAAATCATATGTATTTCTACATATTATCAAGGAATGACTGGAAAATGAAATCTAAAAACATTACCATTTATGAAAGTCCTAAAAAATACTAAATGCTTAGGAGATAAATTCAGTAAAATATGCGTAAGACTTGTATACTAAAAACTATAAAACACTTGAGATAAACTATAGACGATCTAAATAAATGGAGAGATATGCCATGCTCATGAAACAGAAGATTTAATATTTTTAAGATATCAAGTCCCCTCACTTTTAATTTACAAATTCAAACCACCCCAATAAAAATTCCAGCAGGTTATTCAATGGAGGAAGGATAGACCTTTTTTTTAATGGTGCTAAATCAACTGGACATCCATGGCAAAAAATAAACCTTGACTATACATCACAACTTATACAAAATTAACTAATTCATGGACTTAAATGTAAAATGTAAAAATATAAGACTTTGAGCAAAAACATACAGGAGAAAATCTAAGGGACTTGGAGCTAAGCTTAGAGGTTTTAGACTTGGTGGAAGTCATAAAACAAAAATTGAAAACTGGACCTCATCAAAATTAAAGACCTCTTCAATAGGTCTTCAAAAGTGAATAGTGCTCTTCAAAAGACCTGTTTAATAGGATGAAAAAAATTAGCTACAGCATAGGGAAAAAAATATCTGCACACACATCTGACAAAGAACTAGTATCTAGGATATATATAAAGAACTTTAAAAACTCAACAGTAAAGAAACAATCCAGTTAGACAATGGGCAAAAGACATGAAGAGACATTTTATCAGAGGGGGTATAAATCTGTATATTTTATGGCAAACAAGCACATGAAAAGATGAGCATTGAAATATCACTAGCCATTAGGGAAATGCAATAATAAAACCACAATAAGACAGCACTATTTACTATCTAATATGTACTGAATATTTATATGCCCTCAAAATTCATGTGTTAAAACTCTAATCACTAATGTGATGGTATTTGAGGTGGGGACTTAGGGAGGTAATTAGATTTATTTTTTTTATATTTGCCTCAGTTTTATTGAGACATAACTGACATATAACACTGTGTGGGTTTATGGTGTATAGCATGTTGATTTGATACATTTATATATTGCAAAATGACTACCACCACAGTATTAGCTAACACCTCCATCCAGTCACAGAAACTATGTATCTCTGAAGGACAGTTATATCTCTTCTTTTCATGCAATGCACACTGTATTATTCCCTGTATTGCCAGTTTTTCCTTAGCTAGGACAAAATTTAGAACTAAATACAACACTCAGTTGTGACAATCACCTTATGCCACAGCCCCTGCCATTTCTGCTTATTCCTCAGCACTTCTAGCTTTCCTTTTTTATTTTCAAACATCTCTCTAAACATGATCTTCATTATAGGTCTCCTCACCTCATGGAAATTAGGTAGGCATATATTATAAACAAGCACCAAGGCCTTCCTTTGACTATCAGCCTCTAAAGTAGTAAAAAGAATAAAATGCTCTGCAGAGGGCCTTCCTCTGAGCCACTGGGAGCTATTCTGCCATCTCCTCGGCCAAGTGTATGCTTGTGGACTGGTATCATCCAATTTCCTAGGCCACATTTCTCCAAGATGGTAGGGAACACAAGACAGTGGTGGCTGAGAAGTGTGACTCAGTATCACAACACCTACCCTGCACAGGGCTTCGAACCAAAGCAAACCAAAACGAAAACAAAATAAACCAAGCAAAATCTTGTCTGTCCTAAGGAATTCAAGAGAACTGACCAACACAGAGGAGCAGCAAAAGCAGCTCCTACAAGGTGCCAAGGGCTATCCCCAACATTCTCACTGGCAGGATCTCCTGACTACTCTTTCAGCAAACATTTTTTTTTATTTAAATTCAGTTAATTAACATATAATATATTATTAGTTTCAGAGGTAGAGTTCAGTGATTTATCAGTCTGTTTCCTATGATTAAGAGTCTCTTATGGTTTATTTCCCTAATTTAATCTTATTTTTCCCTCCCTTCCCCTATGATCCTGCTTTGTTTCTTAAATTCCACATACGAATAAGATCATATGATAATTGTCTTTCTCTGTCTTCTCTCTTATTTTGCTTAGCATAATACCCTCTAGTGCCATCCACGCCATTGCAAATGGCAAGATTTCATTTTTTTGATGGCTGAGTAGTATTCCATTGTATATGTATACCACATCTTCTTTATCCATTCATCTCTTGATGGACATCTGGGCTCTTTCCACAGTTTGGCTCTTGTGGACATTGCTGCTATGAACACTGGGGTGCAGGTCCCCTTCGGATCACTGCATTTGTATCTCTGGGGTAAATCCCAAGTAGTGCAATTGCTAGGTTGCAGGGTATCTCTATTTTCAACTTTTTGAGGAACCTCCATACTGTTGTCCAGAGTGGCTGCACCAGCTTGCATTCCCACCAACAGTGGAAGAGGGTTCCCCTTTCTCCACACCCTCGCCAACATCTGTCATTTCCTGACTTGTTAATTTTAGCCATTCAGACAGGTGTGAAGTGGTATTTCACTGTGGTTTTGATTTTTATTTCCCTGATGCCAAATGATATGGAGCATTTTTTCATGTGTCTGTTGGGCATTTGTACGTCGTCTTTAGAGAAATGTCTGTTCGTGTCTTCTGCCCATTTCTTGACTGGATTCTTTGCTTTTTAGGTGTTGATAGGTTTGCATACTAACCCTTTATAGGTTTGGATACTAACTCTTTAGAGGTTTTGGATACTAACCCTTTATCTGATATGTCATTTGCAAGTATCTTCTCCCATTCTCTCAGTTGTGTTTTGGTTTTGTCAACTATTTCCTTTGCCGTGCAGAAGGTTTTTACCTTGATCAAGTCCCAATAGTTCATCGTTGCCTTTGTTTCCCTTGCCTTTGGAGACGCATCTAGCAAGAAGTAGTGCGGCTGAGATCACAGAAGTTCCTGTGTTCTCCTCTAGCATTTTGATGGATTTCTGTCTCACATTTAGGTCTTTAGTCCATTTTTAATCTATTTTTGTGGGAAGTAATTAGATTTAGATGAGGTCATAATGGTGGGATCCACATGATGGAATTACTGTTCTTATAAGATAAGGAGGGACCAGTCTCCCCCACCTAAGAACACATCAAGAAAGAACACATCAAGAAGTCAGCCATCTGTTAAGTCTGTAAGAAAACCCTTATCTGGGAAGCAAATAGGCCAGCATCATCTTGGTCTTCCCAGCCTCTAGAACTGTGAAAAATAAATTCTTATGGTTTAAGCCATCCAGTCTATGGTATTTTGTTATGCATCATGAGCTAAGGAAGACACTATCAGAATGGGGAAAATAAATAATAAAAAAATAATAATAATAAAATAAAAAAGAACAAAGAAAGAATAGGTAAAATAAAAATTGTGACAGTATCAAATGCCGGAAAGGATGCAAAGAAACAATCATTCATACACTGCTAAGAATGGAAAATGGAAAACATTCTGACAGTTTTTCACAAAACTACACATTTAACTACCATACAACCCAGTAACTGTACTTTTAATTGCACTTGAGAACAGAATTCCCCCCAACCCCATAATGAAGAGATAATGAAGAGATGTGAACTCTTCATTATGGAGGGACTTCTGAATGGACCAGAGCAAAGACAGGATCTGGGCATTCTAGAGATGAGTGTTGAAAAAGGACTTCGGCTACCTCCATTTGACCTCAGTCTGTACTTTATAATTAAGTTCTTCTTTCCAGTTATCTTTTAACTCGGGCAAAAAACCCTACAGGCAAAGGATCCCTTGATAGAAACCTAAGCTACTCTTTCAAGCAATAAGAACTGCCCCGACACCAGCAAGATCCTGCATGACTGACCCAAAGGCAATGATCAACCTGACCTTTACTGTCCAGCAGTACGTACCCACGTACCTTTGTCCCACATTTTCCTTACATAAACCCAGAAGTATTTTCAACACTTTGGATAGTCTTTCAGACATCAGTTAGCTGCCTTCCTGGAGTTGATCTCACCAAAATAAAGTCCTTTCTTATTTCACCACCACTCATCTATCAGCCAGTGGCAAGTGGCTGGCTGAACCCAGTCTGTTTGGGACCCCGCCAGAACCAGGTGCTCTAAGCAAGAGCAGTATGAACAGTACACAGAGTAGACAAATCAGACAACTGGCATGAACTGTCCTCTAGAGCCACCAGGGCAGTGGGGCACAGAGGACCCTACAGCCCATTCCCCAAGGGTCCCTTTGCCATTTACCCCTCAAGCACACACACAAGCAGCCAGCTTCATGCATTCCCAAAGAGAGCATTTATCTCAGAGAAATTAAGACTTATTATGTTCACACAAAAACCTGTAATGTGAATGTTTATGGCAGCTTTATTCATAACGGCCAAAAACTAGAAACAACTCAAATGTCCTTCAACAGGTAAATAGTTAGGCAAATTATGGTACATTCATACCATGGACTACCACTCAGCAGTAAAAGCAACAAACTACTGATTTACAGCTGGGAAAAATTACCAGGGAATTAAGCTGAGTGGGCGGGGGGGGNGGGGGGGGGGGGGGGGGGGAGTACCAATCTCAAAAGGTTATATATAATATTCTTGAAATGACAAAATTTAAAAACTTGGAGAAAGAGATTAATGGTTGCCAGGGATAAAGGACAGGGAAGGCACAAAAAAGGCAAAAGGTGTGCCTATACAAGGGAAATAGGAAGAATCTTGTGGTGATGGACATGTTTTATATCTTGACTATAAATGCAAATACCCTGGTTATGATATTATATTACTGTTCTGCAAGTTTGAGGAAACTGAGTGAGGTGTATAATCTGTATTACTTCTTACGACTATGGATGTGTATAATTATCTCAAAGTAAAAAGCTGAATTCAGAAAAATCAGGCAGACCTTTACATAAAAATTGATTGATCTATATATCCAACATCCTTCTAACAAAAAGCCCACCAAGTTTTTTATCTTCTGTGGAAACTGACGAGTTGATTTTAAATATTCGTCAAGAACTATACAGTTCAAGGGATTATGCTTCACACAGGAAATGTTTCCTTTGATTTCTGAGAAGTCAAAAGCTTAATTAATTTATTTCATATTATTTTGTTCCATTATATACCCGTTTGGAATTAAAGTATGTTTAAGTTCAGCGTTCAAAACTACTGCTGATTAAAATGCCATTTAAAGGCCCCTTTAACAACTGAGGTGCATGAGGTTATAATCTCTGCCCTAAAGAACATCATGTTGTGTACTGTTAAGCTTAAATGTAGACAAATCAGACAACTGAAGGCGATTGGCCCATGAAACTCAATTCTATAAAGTTTTGTCTCTAAGTATTCATCCCAAAATAGTTTATTGCCAAACTTAAACAAAGGTAGCAATAACTACCACAACAAAATCATTTTTTAAAACACAAGTCCAATAAAATTTAAATCACAATGCAAGTCCAATGAAATGGCCTTTTGTCTGGTCAATAATGGGAGAGGGCAGCAGCTTTGTCAGAGACTGAGCTCAGCATTCCCTCTCTCAGTTCATCTGCATTTCTATTTCCTGAGCATATCCTGTCCTATATCTCTTACTGATCATGAGATCAGTAAATACCAGAAGGCTTGCAGAAAATGAAGTCCTGTGAAGCTCTATCCCAAGGACAAAAGAAAAAGGTGTACAAAGACGATAATGGCAGGAGGCGACAGGATCACACTACACTGGCATAATCACAACTTTAACATTTAATGAGAATTCTTAGACATTTTATATCCCATACTTATTTAACTAAACTATAGCTGATTCACTAAACACATGAACTTTTGAAACATTAAAATGTTTTCCAGGCACGTACAGCATTACCATGAATTAGCTGGAACCTGCCATACTGTTCTGAAAAGTTTATCTATCCCTAAAATATAATCTGGCACAATACTATAGGAGAGAAACTAAACATTCAAGGGATTCAAGCCTTCTCATAGTAACCTTTAATCTTTTTACAACTGTGACTCATATTTGACATTTCAAACCAGCACTCACACATATGCGTATTTATATAACACATACACCCCTGAAAGTATTATTTCATAAAGTAATGACACATACTGGGTCATGTGTCCTGGTTTTACTCTAACATCTTTATTTAGGCTCTAATTTTTTTCTCTTTTAAAAAGGGTGGTCACAGTCCACTAAATTAATTTCATAACCTACTAAGGGGTCCCCTATGCCACCTTAGATTTGAAAAACACTGCTATACAACTGTAGTAAAATGTTAACATTTGGGGAATCTTGATCAAGAGTGTTGTGGAATTCTTTGCACTATTTTCTTTGTATTTTTTTTGTTAATCTAAAATTTTCAAAATAAAAAGTAAATTTAAGACCCCATCAAATTCATTTTATTACAGAATAAGATTGCAGAGGCAATGATGATGTCTCATATGCCTTTGTATTTCCTTTCCCTCCCCTTTCCCTACTGTCCCACAATTCTTTGCATATAGCATGCTCTCAATATACACATGCTAAATAAAACTTATGGGAAGGTATAGATTAGAAATGACCTCATAAGGGAGGTAAATCTTTAGCTGGGCCTTTAAAGCAACACAAGATTTCAGTTGGTGAAGTAGGAAAAAGAAGATATGTAAAGGGACACAGATTAAAAATTAACACTGGGTTTCATGCTTTTAAAATGATTTTAATCTATTAGCAAAGACTCAAAGACGAAGAATACATTCACAAAAAATCACCAAAGCCCCTATCAGAGAAAAATAAAAGGTGATATATAGTAAATAAATAAATAACCCTATGCGTGTACTTATATAAATTCACTGAGTACCAGGAATGAAGCCTACCCTCTCTCTCCTTAGAACATTATAAATTAGAAATAAACATTATACCTCAAAATTCTGTTCCATTATGTTTCCACCTTTACTCAAACTCTCCATAATGGCCTTATTTCGAAGAATATCTTCTTCACTAAGATGTTCTCTTCTTTTTCTTGATTCTAAAACAAGTCCATTCACCAGATAAAAGTCTGCCAAAAAGTTTCCTACTCTTTCCTAAAACGAAATTAAATAATCAAAATAATAAAATATTCAAATATTTCAAAATAATAAAATGAACTAAGTTTATCTTAGATTAAAAAGAAAGTTTCAAAGTAACATACATGTTCTTCCATAAACATGTAACATTCAGGTGAAAATAAATGTCCTTTGGTAACTGAGCTTATCAAATTGTCTTACAGATTCTATTAAATTGAAAAATATCTAAATCATATATTTCACATTTGTAAAGGAAAATTTAAAACACACAAGATGTATGGTAGTTAATCTGCAAATGAATTAAATCTAAATCAAAATGCCACATAGTATTCCTTTAGAATCTACTCCCAAGTAGCACAAAGCTATCTGAAAACTTTATTTAGCTGATAATCAAACATCATGAGTAACAAGGAGGGGTCAGTGATAATTACTGTTCCCATTTTAAAAATTAAAAAAAAAAAATTGGAATAAAAAAATACCCTAATTCACATAGGAATGTCTAGCACAACTAGTATTAATTACCTGCTCCAATACTCTATTCTCTAACAAAATCTAACTTCAAGTTACAGTTGCTTGCTGCTTTCAATAAAGAAGAGAGAACAACAGAATAGACTTGCTCACCAATACAATTACAATTAAGTGTTTACATTATGGATTTGGGATAAGGAAACTCAAGTGATATAAATGATATGAAGGAAAGAGTTGTTATTTCCTTTCAAAGAAGACCTCCTTCAACATTAACCTTCACCTTTTTCAGACCCATGGGTGGTTAAACACCTTACTACAAAAACCATGATACTGAAAACAAGCTTCCCATTTCTACCTGCATGCAAATCACTTGGTCTCCATCTTACTGATGGTTTCTGGCATTCCAAAACCACAAGTTTAGAGTTGTTTCCATGTCCACCTTGCTTTTGGTGGCCTTACTAGTCACCAAAAAGTAAAGCATTCTGCATCTGTTTCTACCTACAAAATGGGAACAATAAGTATTGCTGACTCCCTCCTTTCCTGTCAAAGATTTAAGATCACCTAGACGCTGTTCAAGAGCTTTGAGCTGCTTAGCAGTAGCACTAGATGAAGAGCAGCTTCAATTTTTATCCTCTCTTGAGGTGATCCTTCTAATGCTGTCCAGAAGAACACAGGACAAACAAATAAGACTTCAAGCCAACAAATGGACTGCAGTGTGGGAGCTCACAACTGGGAATCCTATAATATCTGTTGTCAAATAGGCTTAGAAAATAAAGTTGATGAGCCTACATCTAATATTGAGAATTTATCTGTGGTTGAGAAATACTCAGGAGATAATTTTCAGTTTTTTGAAATCTTATAACGAAAAAGCATTTATTAAAAGTAAATCATCATATCAATAAAAATTTTAAGTATATATTCTTCATAATCCAGCCATTCCATTTTTTGCTATCTATAACAGATAATGCAAGGGCACGTAAATGGATGGTAAATGCAACATCATTTGTAACAGAAAACTGGACACAAATGTGTGTCATTCATCAAAATGTCCAAAAATAAAAGACTAGATAAATAAACCACAATATATCCATACTATGGAATACTATGCAGTTGCTAAAAAGAATGAAGTGGTACTACTGATAAGAAAAAGCTTTCTAAACATACTAAAGAGTGAAAAAAAAAGCTGCAAAACAATAGACACACTATAACACTAGAAAAAATAAACATCAACAATTAAAGCTACATATTACTATGGATACATATTTATGTATGCAGAGAATAAAAAATATCTAAAGCATATACAAATGCATAATCCTCTACCAAAGCACTCTAGGGACTGAGTAGTAACAAAGGGGTAATTTTCAGGTTTATGTATAAGGTTATAAGGTGATTAATTTTGTGTCAACTTGGCTTGACTATGGTGCTCAGCTGTCTGGTCTAACATCTGCCTAGATGTCGCTGTGGAGGTATTTTTTTGGGTGTAATTAACAGTTATCAGTAGATTTGGAATAAAGCATTATTGGAATAAATCAGTAGATTTGGAATAAAGCATTTATTGGAATAAAGCACATTACTCTCCATAATGTGCGTAAGCTTCATCCAAACAAATGCAGGCCTAAGAGCAAAGACTGAAGTTTCCCAAAGGAAAAGCAATCAATCCTGCCTCAAGGCTGTAACATAGAAAACCTGTCCTACAGATTTTAGACTCAAGACCATATCAACTCTTCCCTGAATTTCCAACCTGGTAGACTGCTCTAAAGATTTCAGACTGGCCAGCGCCTATATTCATATAAGCCACTTTCTTTAAATAAATCAATTTCTCCCACACCCCTCCCCCTTTCTCTCTCTATATCCATATCTTTAGATATACATATATCTACATGCAGATATATAGAGATACAGAAAGAGAGAGATCTCCTATTGAGTTCTTCCTCAGGGAACCATAATAAAACCTGTTTTTGTTTTTCCAGTAAGAATGAATTAATTTCTATTGTATGTAATAAAACATAATTTTTAAAACCTAATTGTTAAAAGAAATAAATCTTGGCCCTCACCTATGTGATGATTTATTCTTCTTTTTTTTAAGATTTTATTTTTAAGTAATCTCTACACCCAATGTGGGACTCGAACTCACAAGACCAAGATCAAGAGTTGCACGCTCCACTGACCTAGCCAGCCAGTCACCTCTGTGATGACTTAGTCTTAATTTTATTTAAAACTTTATAAAATGTTTCTTCATATGTCTAATTAAACATTTTAAATATATTTTGAATAGTCTTATAAAACCTCTTGCTGACAGATGAAATGGGAATTATGGAAAGAATTTATAATTCATTAATGAGGGAACCTCCATGGAAATTTAATTTAATGACAGTGTTACAGAAATGAAAGTGTAATTTTTTTTTAGAAATGTAAGCTTATTTAATTTTAGTCATATATATGCAATACTGAGAAACAGATACTGAGTGAGTAAATAGTTTAGAAGTCTAAAAGTAGAAAGAGAAAAAAAGATCCAAGGAAACGAATTTAAAAGTGTATCCCTCTTTGTGGTCTTAAAGAATAAAAGCATTAGAAATGTAATGGAACCATGTGAAGACACTGTTCCCTGTAATTAACAAAGCAGCCTGACAGCAAGAATCCTTCCCAACAAAATTCAAAAGAGCTAAACTTTCTCTCTTGGCTTCTGTAAGAGTATCTTCCAACTCTGTAAACAACCATTGTAATTCACTGTCTGGATTCAGGAGGAGGGAATAAAGCACTGGAATAAAGCACTTACTGGACATTTCAGTAAGCTACTACTTCCTGCATTTTCACCACATGATCTTGGCAACATTAAATACTGAACAAACTTTAAAGTTGAAAAATCAAGATTTACACATACTGTTTTAACTTCCCGAAAGAGCCATCCTGTTTGGGCACGCGTGAAAGAAATTGATTTGGTTGATAAAGTTGCAGAGTAAATATCACTACTCATTAAAATGTCAACCTCTTCTTCTGTTTCCATCTCTGATTCCTGCAGTGGGGGGTAAAAGTTAAATATAAGAATCTAGGCTTTCACAGGTTATTAGTAGGGCACATGAAATACAGTACTCTTCTACTGTTGCACATAGGTCATGGAAACTACACTGGATTACCGATTACAGAAATATAGAGTATGCAGAGCAATTTTAAAAGATTAAGAATTAAGTTGAGAGGTCTGAGACAAAATTCCCACATCAAGGTTTTCTGTAAATATAGATCACTCTTACTTTCTTTTTCCTTCAAAGACCCACCACCATCATTTGAGCCTTTCTTTCCCAATAAGTGGAAGGAAGAGAAGGAGAAAGGGAGGGAAGGAGAGGAGAGAAGGGAAAAAAGAGATCTTCCTCTCTATACTCCGTATAGAAAGATAGGGAATCCAAAAATAACAACCCATGGATTCGAAACTTAATAATTCATCTTGTTTCAGGTTTATCCTCTCCATATTCCCTAGTGCTCGTATATAATAATTAATAATTTTTTAAATGAGAAAAAAAAAGGTTTGTGCTTGCTTCAGGGACAGAGACTAAAGGATCAGGCACAGAAGGGTAAATGAGTAGGTATAAAATGAGGTTCTATTCTATAATAGGCCAAGAACAGGATCTCTGATACTTAGGGCTACAGGATCCCAAGGGGGATAAAGGAGAAAAAAGGCAGAAACTAGAGAGGTAACTGGGGAATAAAAATTGTCCGTAGGGTTTTAGGATGACTAGACGCTCTATTTCCCATACCTCCTGATTTCTAGCTTCCCAAGAGGCCCATTTGCTATTCTTCACCACCAAACTTCACCCAGATATAGTCCATTTCTGAATCTATGAGTCTATAGAAAAAAACCTTGGGACCAGGACAGTGCCATTTCCTTCACCCTCAAAAGTGAAAAATGAAAAATCTTGACATTAATGCTAAAGCTGTAAGAGGTGAAAATGTAGTCCTGCTAACCAAACTAGTTCTGAACACAATTCTCTAAAGAAAAACTTTGGCTGGCATAGGTATAGAACTGTTAGGCAGTATATGTTTCAAATATACTATATGTTTCAAATATACTATATGTTTCAAATATACTATAAATCAATTAGGATTTCATGTATTAGCTTGGGAATAATCCTACATACACTGTTTATGAAGAAATTTGCCTTAAGTCTCAAAAACCCTCTTTTCAAATAAACTTTTGGAACAGAACTCTTCCATAGATCATAGACTGACCATCTCCCAACCACATCATTGAAAAAGATCAATTGTTAATTACATTTGTTCAACAAACATTTATTGAACAGTTATTATTTATGTATGTATATTAAGAAAAACAAAAACTATTCCCTGCTTTGAGGATTAATGTTCAAAATCTAGCTTTTCTATATTTTTTTAGGCATAAAATACACACATACCCTAAATACCAATCCTTTGGTGGCCTCATTGATACTTAAACATTAACTAATACTTATACCAGTAGCCTTAATCTCTGGCTTCTATTTCAATACTATGCTTCTAGCTCACTTATTGCCTAGTTAGCTATCCTGTTGTCTTTAATACGCAAGAGGTTAAATTATTTAATAAATTATCTGAGAGTCTAGAATAAAGGCTGGTAAACTATGGCCAGTAGGCCAAATCCAGTGTACCACCTGTGTTTATAAATTAAATTTATAATATTTAATAAATTATCCGAGAGTCTAGAATAAAGTCTGGTAAACTATGGCCAGTAGGCCAAATCTAGTGTACCACCTGTTTATAAATTAAATTTTATTGGAGTATAGCCACACTCATTCATTTAAATACTATCTATACCTATTTTTAGGTTACTAAAAGCAGAGTTGAGTAGTTGTGACAGAGACCATCCAGCCCAAAAATATATCTAAATATCTAAAATATTTACTATTTCTCCCTTTACAGAAAGAGTTTGCCAAACTCTAGCCTGGAATATACTGATGCACTCTATTAGGTACCAGAGAACACAATTAAAGGTACCACGGGAACCAAAGGAAGAAAGCCATATAAACGAATATAGCATTAGAAGCTCTATGGTACCAGAGTTAGTGGGAGCATAAACAAAATAATGGTCACCTGGCAAAGGAGGGAGTAACACTAACTAGGTGCCCCAGAAGTATGGAAGTGAAAGAAGATCATTCCAGGAAGTGGAAACAATGTGAACAAAGGAATGAAACACTAAATAGCATGGCATATCTGAAAAACTGCAA
Organism: Ailuropoda melanoleuca; assembly: GCF_002007445.2. Classification (NCBI taxonomy): domain Eukaryota; kingdom Metazoa; phylum Chordata; class Mammalia; order Carnivora; family Ursidae; genus Ailuropoda; species Ailuropoda melanoleuca. The sequence goes on from NC_048219.1 coordinate 43,125,795, forward strand.
AGAGCTCAATGTGAGGGTATCTAAGATAGTAAGGTAAAAACAGGCTGGAAAGTGAGCAAAAGCCAGGTCACAGAAGGTTCCATGTCGTGTTAAGGAATTTGGATTTCATTCTTTAGGAAATAGGGATCTTCTGAAGTATCTTTAAAGAAGGCAGGTTTCATGAATTTTCAATGTTCAGTCTATCTCTGATATGTGAGATAATTTAGAACCCAACAAGAAGGGGACCAGGATGATCATTTATGAGACTTATGCAACAGTCCAGTTGAGAGATAATATCTGAATTTGTGGCAGTAATGGTACGATTAAAAAGAGATAATTATAAGACATTAGGGAGACAGAAAGTACCACACCTGTTCTCTAACTAGGAAACACAGAATATAAGAAAATATTTCAAAAATAACTCACAGTTTTCTGGATGAATAGAGGATGATGTCATTCATCAAAGGAAAGACAATGGAAGAGAGGGCAGATTTGGAGTTTGGAGGGGAAAAAAAAGAATTAAGTTTTAGATGAGCTGAATTTTGAGGTGCCTAGGAGACATAACGATATCCATTAGGAACTTAAGTAGACAAAGATGACATACGAATGGCTAACAGACACATGAAAAAATGTTCATCATCATTAGCCATCAGGGTAATCAAATCCACATTGAGATACCACCTCACACCAGTTAGAATGGCAAATACTGGCAAGGCAAGAAACAACAAATGTTGGAGAGGGTGTGGAGAAAGGGGAACGCTCTTACACTGCTGGTGGGAATGCAAGCTGGTACAGCCACTTTGGAAAACAATATGGAGGTTCATCAAAAAGTTAAAAATAGAGCTACCCTATGACCTGCAACTGCACTACTGAGTATTTACCCCAGAGATACAGATGTAGTGAGAAGAAGGGACACATGCGCCTCAATGTTCATAGCAGCAATGTCCACAATAGCCACACTGTGGAAGGAGCCAGGATGCCCTTCAACAGATGAATGGATAAAGAAGATGCGGTCCATATATACGATGGAATATTACTCAGCCATCAGAAAGAATGAATACCCACCATTTGCATTAACATGGATAGAACTGGAGGGTATTATGCTAAATGAAATAAGTCAATCAGAGAAGACAATCATCTTATGGTTTCACTTTTATGTGGAACATAAGGAATAGCATGGAGGACATTAGGAGAAGGAAGGGAAAAAATTAATGGAGGGAAATCTGAGAGGGAGACAAACCATGAGAGACTATGGACTCTGGGAAACAAACTGAAGGTTTCAGAGGGGAGGGGGGTTGGGAGATAGGTTAACCCAGTGATGGATATTAAGGAGGGCACATATTGCAGGCAGTACTGGGTGTTATATGTAAACAATGAATCATGGAACACTGCATTAAAAACTAATGATGTACTGTATGGTGACCAGCATAACAAAATAATAAATAAATACTATGATGAGGATGAAAAAAAGGAACTGAAGCAGATAGGTCTCCATTCAAAGATCTATCTAGGATAGAAATATATACTTATTAGTCATCAACCTATAGTAGGTTGTTTGAGAGCAGGAATGGAAGAGATTATTCTGACAGTTTGTAAAAATGAGAACTATATTGAGGATACATCAACGTTCGAGATATGGCAGAGAAAAAGGAACAGGCAAAGAAGAATAAGAAGAGAAGGGAAAAGAACAATTGAGCAAAATCAAATCCTAAGGAAGTGATAATTTTAAGAACTGAGTTACCAATAACAGACCAAGAAGTCTGATAAAGACAGGGTTGAAGCAAATACACTGATTTTAGCAAGTGACTCAAAACTAACATCATCTAAAACCCCAAACCTATACATTTCTAGATCTTCCATTCCAATTCTATCATTGGCACCACTATCATTCTACTTTTCAAGGTAGAAACACTACACTTACCCTTAAATCTAATTCTTAATTCACTACACTCAAACTATCAGCAAATCACAATCTTTCATTCTTAGAAAGTCATAGTTTCTTTAGGTATTCATTGCACCATCCTAGTCAAGAGCCTTATCACTTCTCAACTGCAGAACTGTAAAAAATAAAAACTCCTTCCATAAGTTCCCTGTCTCTAATCTTTCCCTTTTCCCAAAATCCATCTTATATACTAGTTGTGTGATCTTGGAGATGTCACTTTACATTTATAAGCTTCAGTTTACTAATCTATAAAATGGAGATAGCAAAACTATTTGCTCTGACAGATTATTTTGAAGATTTAATGAGAAAAGCTGTAAAGCACTTAAATTACTTGTGGATCAAATCAATACCTTATTCAAGAATCTATGATTCTCTGTTGCCAACTACAGCAGATCCTGTTATCTCATCTGGCTTTTAAAGCCTTCCATAAACCACATTCCCATGCTCAGTAACAGAAATCTTCACCACGGTCAGATAGATCTCTTTTCTGTTTCTCAAACAAACCATTCTCATTCCCACTTTCCTGACTTTATTCATCCTGTTTCCTCCACAAGGAATACCTTCTTTTTCTTCTCCTCTTCCAATCTAAATCTTCATTGCTCACTGCCAGTTAGGAAACTATTTAATAATACACATACAACGTAATTAAGGTCTCATCAATAGGCATGGTGATAAGAAGTTCTGAACTAAGAGATATTAAGGATGGAGCCACAGGATGTGGTGAATGACGATGTAGGGAAATGAAGTGTTTGAAAAATAAAGCCAAAAGAAAAGCGGGGTGCAAGGGTGGCTCAGTCAGTTAAGCATCTGACTCTTGATCTCAGCTCAGGTCTCGATCTCTGGGATGTGAGTTCAAGCCGTGTTGGGCACCAAGAAAGGAAAGGAGAAGGGAGGAGACGAGAGGAGACGAGACGTGAGGGGAGGGGAGGGAAGGGGAGAGGGGGGAGGGGAGGGGGAGAGGAGAGGAGAGGAAAGGAGAGGAGAGGAAAGGAGAGGAAAGGAGAGGAAAGGAGAGGAAAGGAGAGGAAGGGAGAGGAAAGAAGAGAAGAAAAAAGAAAAGCAACAGTGGCAAAATAAAATGTTGATTTAAAAACATTTCTAAGGCTATCAATGATATATAGATAAAGGAAACATTTTCTTTGGTTCATAGCAGGGAAAGGGACATTCAGGGAACAAAGGATAAAGATAATATGCATATGATTTTTCAATGGTGGTTGCAGACGCAATACCAACAGGGAGATGTGATGTGACAAAACGAAGATACTTTTTATACCAAGAGGAAAAAGATAGAGAAAAGTAGCCATAGAGTTAAGGACAGTAAAATAGTATTAAAAAAAATACAGACAGACAGCCAAAAGAGATGTTGCTATTAAGGAGATAGAGATGGTCAGCAACATTAAAAGAAGCTAAGGTAGCAAGATAAAAAATGGTAAAAGGGCCAGCACAGGTTCAACAAATCAGAGCTACAAATGAGAACTAAACGAAGGTGGAGTTCATTTAATTAGGAGATCGTCAGTGAATTATGAGGAAATGGTCTCAATGGAATGGTCAGGATGAAGACCAGAATATTAAAAAAACAAAAAAACAAAAACAAACAAAAAACTTAAAGCTAGTAGTAAAGAAATGAAAGCACTGGGAATGATATCTCACCTAAACTTTATGCCTTTTAAAGCAATTACACTGAGGCTTGGTTGCATACATAGACATTTTTAAAAAACCATTTAGAAAAATACCAATAAGACAACATGCTCACCTCATGGTGTATTCGCTGATAAACTTTTTGCTCATTGTCTAATACTACAAAAGATTCAGAGGGTGCCGCATCCCCATTGAAAATGAAGCTTAAATCCCCTCGTTGGCACTTCATATCAGTAAAATCTATGAGAGTAGTGTCAAGCCTGTGAAAGATGGGTAGATGAAAAATCCTGACAAATAAAATTTTTATAAAACACCACAATAATTAAACAAGCTTTGTTGCTTCTAAACTCAAACCAAGATGATAACACCATATTTCAAAGTCAAACTTACAGTAAAAGCTATCTTATTTAAAAACACTGAAAGAATATTTAAATGTATATTCCATTTTCCTATATTTCATTTCCTGAATATATACTTTATTAATCCAACAAGAAAAAGATTGTTTCCACATTGTTCAAATATTTCCCTAACTATACCTCATTCCCTACCTCTGCTCTTGCTGCAGATACTCCATAAAAGTTACTTCAACTGTGAAGGGCATTAAAGGAAAGCAGAACTGTCTTAACATTCTTTGATCCCAATAAGACCATGTTGCCAGCTCAGCAGAGTACGTAAGGAGGGTACAGCAATGGATGGACCACAATCTTAGATTAAGGACTGTGTGTCTGGTCTTGCTCTTTTGGTCTACATCTATGTCATAGGCCTAGCCACCTAATACCAAACCTTGCTTCATCCTTCAACTAGATAAATCATTTAACTTATTCCAAATTCTTGTCTTTTCTGTTTGACTTCCCCGGTGCAGATTAACAGTCTCTTTCCCATCATCTCCACAGCCTAAAAACCTTATGGATCATTCTTGTGCCAAAGATTCATGGACTCACACTCTTAATGTGTTTATCATACTCTTTGGTAACCAAGACATGGCATGGCCTAGCCCAATGAATTGGTCTCTAATAAATTCCACAAACCACTGCTTGCTGAAATTAGGGAATATACTAGAATGGAAAAGTTCACAAGCACCCCAAAATGCTTCAATCTTTCACTAAGCTTTGTAGGAGATCACATCAGGATCTCTCTTATTGGCTGCTCAAAACACAGTACTTAATCTAAAAAATGGGTTGACACCACTGTTAAGAGCTGCTGATCACACCCTAGCTACTGAGTTTCCAAGAATTCATTACTACATGAATTATTCAATTCTCATCCCAGACTAGGCAAAGGGAATGAGCATTCTTGGTATCCCTACACAGAAAAATCTGAGAACTAGAATTATATCTTCTATGCTGCATCAAAAGAGTAACTGGGGTTACATATAATTTATCAACAAAACCAGTACCTTTTAAAAGTGAAGGTGATACTATTAATAATTTTGCCAGGACAGTACTGAGGAATCAAGAGCAAACAGGGAAGTATGGTTACCTTATGTACAAGCACCTCCTCTCTGAGCCATATAAAATGTATACACCCCCACAGAATGATATCAAGAAGCCCTAAAAAAGCAAGTCACCAACTCCTGTAGGGGTGAATCCTGCCTGCTGCTTTAGAGCTGAATTCTAGCTCCTGGTCCACTTCCAGAGGCCTGCTACTGTACTACTAGTGCCTGTACTACTAAATATACCGTTACTACCCGTATATGTGGCATAAGAAAAAATAATGCCAGCAAAAGAGGCTCATCCCCTAAGATGTAGGCTACTGAGATCAAAAAGGAACAGATCATTTTATATAAGTGGTCTATTTGGACTTCAAGCTTCAACTACCAGGGAAGTCCACACCCCCCATAAAGAGGGAATGAAACAGAACAATCTCCGGCCTCCATTTCCTTCTTGCCTATCCTGGATGAAAGTGATAATGGGTTGGAAGGGATGGAGATAAGAGGAAGGGGTGGAGATAAGGATAGTGAGGGAGAGATGCAGAGAGAGAGAGAGACAGAGAGACAAAGACAGACTGACATGGTGACATTTGAACCCTTAGATCTAGCTACACCTAAAAACACTCAATAGTCAATTCTTATTTCATTTGTGTTTTTGTAATTTGCAAATTCAAGGAGACTGCCTAGTACATTTTCTGGAATATCCCTGACATATTACACGGCCTACTGTATTACACATGCCCCAAAATGATCTAATTTATCACGATGGTATTTTAATATATTAACCAGTCATTGCTTTAAGCCTCTGAGTTTAAATATTTTTAATTTTTTGCCATGTAGTTAGCCATGAAAAACAAAAAAAAATTTATATAACCACAAATATTTGAATAGAAAATGTTCAAAAAAAAAGAAAAAACAGAAAACGTTCTTTTTGAGATAAAAGCTTGAAAAATGCCAAGTAACAATGAAAAAGAATATAGACCCTTCCCATGAGACAGGAAAAGCCTGAAATGAAGTAGCTTGCCCTGATTATTTCAGTCAGTGGTTAGAGATTACTTCATAATTATTAACAGTGAAAATGTTTACTAATATTCTCAACAATAAAGTTACTCATACTTTCCTATTTACACTAAAGTATTCATTTCTCTTTGACACCAGAGAACATATTTTAAATGATCACATGGCTGTCATGAAATACAAGTAAACTTAAAAGATTTCTTTGAACATATTTTAAAATTCAGTTTCATTTGAAGTGATTTAAAAAAAAAAAACCTAATTGTCTCACGATGTTTACATTTGAAAGTTATTTAATGTTAATGGATTTTTTTTCATTAGATTCTTCTTATCTATGCAAAAAAAATCCTTTGCCATACATTCTAAAACCCAGCCTCTCCACTAATCTGGTAAACTTTGGTAACAAGAGCTTTAGAACCTATCACATTTCTCCTTTATCTTCAGCTCCTTGTAAACTCCAGGTCTGAGTGTCTTGCTGAATTATAGTAGTTTTCCCTTACTCTGTATTCTCTGACACAATTATTCTCCCTCAGGCTCTTATTCTTATGTCTCTATTTTAACCATTTTGTGGTTTTATTATCTATACTTATTATGTAATATGCATCATATCTTTTACTTTTAAAAGTCATTTATAAATGTGAAATAATTTTTTAAAAGAAGCTCCTTTTTTCCTAACCCTAAGACTCAAACAGAACTAAAACTAACCTTCTTTTAAAGTAGCATATGGAAAATAATATTCTCCCAAATTATGTACTACCTCTGGCAAGCACCTTAACATTGTTAAATTGATTAATAATTTTTGATGAAATTATAATATAATGTTAATAGGCTGCTGAAATAAATCTACATCACTATCAAATTCTTTCCTAGTTTTTCTTCTATATTTTTCTGTATTTTGCAACGTTTCTATAATGACCATGGAATTTAATGTACATAAGCACTTCCATAATTAGAAACACCTGAAGAGGTTATTTTTTAAAAAACAAAAACCAGAAACTTCTACCTTAATCAAATTCTACTGCTTGAGAACAATTATCCTAGAACTGGGTTTCAACTAAAGATTATCTCTTCACTATAATTCAACATAACTCATAATAAATCTCAGAGTTAACTTTCTAAAATTTCTGCTTTGTGACATGGTGAGAATGAACAGGAAGTCAGAGGTCCTGAGCCAGCCATCAATTCACAATACGCTCTTATAAAAATCACTTCACCTCTCTAAATTTTCTCATCTATAAAATGAAGAGTTTTTATGAGATAATCTCAAGATATTTCCAGTTCTAGACCCTTACATGTCCAAATTAATATTCTGGAGATAATGAGAGATATAGATTTATAAAATTACTGATATATATACATATATATATAATTTATAAATACACTAATATATATATAAAAGTTGGCATATTCACCAGTATTATATATATATTACATATGTATAACTTATAAATACACCTATATTAATATAAAGTTGAATGATAAAAGTAAAATTTTGAAATGAGTAAAATAAATACCCATCAAATCCAAAAATCAATCTTAATTTTAAAGAGAAAAAGAAGAATATTAAAATTTGCCTTAAAGTGTTCACTAGAAGGAACAGATGATTAGATAGACGCATGGTTGGACAGAGAAAAGAGGGGTATGAAAGGGATGGAGAGAAAAGGACAAGAGCTGGGTCTTCCTTGTGTGTGTCCCTATTCCTTAAAAAGTCAGGATCAGAGAGATAACCACCTTAAATCTTCTCATTTTAAGATCTTTGTAAGGCAAACTCTGTTTGCCTTCTAGTCTGCAGTTGAATAAGAATTAATAGATTTAGTCAAGACTTTATCTTTGGTTCCTTCTCTATAGGCTGTCTCAAATAAGATAAAATATTGTGAAGTATTATAAAATACTACATCCAAATGTAACCTATTAATACAGAAAGAAAAGCTTCCTCTAAATCTCAATTTCCTGTTACTCAGAAAAAAATCAAATCACCTTACCTGATATTGATACCTTGTTTGTATATTTTACATGCATCAGAAGGCAGAATTCGGGAAAGTAAAGGCACTGTATTTTTAAAAAGAAAAGATAAAAAATAACTACCCAGAGTTCTGAGACATTACAAATTTCTTAGTTAAAAAAAGAGTAACTTAAACATTTTATTAATTTTAATAATTCCCTTTAAAATAGTATTTTTCCACTTAAAAAATATATATAAAGCAACTCTGAGCAACTTCAAATATCTACTATTTAACTGTAATTGCTATATAGTTCATCACTCTGCACACCCACACACCCACAAACACATACATGAATATCAGAGTCAATACAGTGCCACTCTTGGGTACATATTGTAGGACGTTATTATAAATGAGAGAACAGTGCCCTATGACAACTAACCCATTCTGAATGGGTAACCCGATGAACCTGGATCCTTTCTGATCCTTTAAATATAACCTCATAAAATAGTAGGAAAGTAATGAGTATTAAAGAAAAAAAACAGGCATTTTTGGAGCTAAATAGTCTAATTTGAGTTTGAATTCCAAATATGTGACCTTGGTTACTTAAGCTCACTATACCTCAGTTTCAAAATCTGTAAAATGGAATCATACTATTTACCTGCAGATTTCTACATCCAGTGTTGTTCACATTCAGATCACAAGCATATTCTGATATTTTTTATTATTTATTATCTGCTACGTTTTGGGAAATACAAGTTATTCTATGGATGAATAAATATGCATACAGGCTATAATAAGCTACCACATACAAAAGAAGAAAAAGAAAAAAAGGGAAGCCCAAAATACTTGAAATCAAGATCACATCACATATACATATGTATATAAGAATACATGTGTGTTATACACAAACAATGAATTGTGGAACACTACATCAAAAACATAATAAAAAATTAAAAGAAAGGAATATGGTGTGTGTATAAGATATACTACATGCCTATTTTATAAAACTCAGTGTTTTAAAAATGATAAATCAACCTCAGTTAGAAAGAAACAAAAACTTTAGAGAAAATCAAGGCTAGTTTTTTAGTTAACTTTTTAAGAAGCATCAGTATTTTCTAATTAACATAAAAGGTATATTACTATATCAATGTCTTTTTTAAATTCTTAGAGGTCATATAATCCAAAATGATTTTCAGCATTAAAGACAGTTTTCTAGACATTTTATTGTACAAAAATAAGAAAAGTTACTGCCCAAAGGGAATGTCAACTAAGAGTTTTTTCATTAGTTTCAGAGGTAGAATTTAGTCATTTATCAGTTGAATATATACAGTGCTCATTACATCAAGTGCCCTCCTTAATGCCCATCACCCAATTATCCCTTCCCCATACCCAACTCCCCTCCAGCGACCCTCAATTTGTTTCCTAGAGGTGTCTCTTATGATTTGCCTCCCTCTCAATTTTCATCTTATTTTTCCTTCCCTTCCCCTATGTTCATCTGTTTTGTTTCTTAAATTCCACATATGAGTGAAATCATATGGTATTTGTCTTTCTCTAACCGACTTGTTTCACTTAGCATAATATCCTCCAGTTCCATCCATGCTGTTGCAAATGCCAAGGTTTCATTCTTTTTGATGGATAGGTAATCATTATCTGATAAAAAAGTTTTCCTTATATGAAACAACAGAAGTTGAGAAGCACAATTACAGCATTTATCTTATATAAATGATCAAAGCTCTTCTTTGATGCTCTTTAATCAAGATCCAGTTTTCCTGTCCTTAAGTATCTAGTCAAGCATGAAAAAGATAATTAAAAGATAGCAATCTAATTTGTTAACTTAATTTACTGCATCTTTTGAAGTAGTATGGTAACCTACAATAACAAAATTTAGAATTATATATCGATTCTTATTTATCAAAAATCAGAAATGCAGGAACAGAGGAATACAGAGAGAAAATAAGAAATTTAGGGATTGAGAAGCAAGAGCTAATAAAAAGGAAAAAAGGAAGATCATGGACCAAAAAAAAAAGATTCCTGCTAGATTTTAATACAGTCCAAAAATGGAGCAATTTCCATTTTCCCAATTCTGTGATGATTTTTTCCTCCTGCATATAAACTGATCAAGTTCTCTCTATCTTATTTCAGCATAATCTGAGAGTTTAACACAGCACTCCAAAGGTAGCATAATTCACTGAACTGAAAAAAGAAGAGTCTCTACATTTTAATTTTGGTTTTGCTGTCATTTACACCTTGATCTTAAGAACAGTGTGTAAACCTACTGTTTTCCATCTAAAATACACAAATAATAGTCTCATATACAGAATGGATATTCTATAAATTATAAGATAAAGAAACTTTAAAAATTATTAGTTTTTCTGTTTAAATGTGCTATATATACAAAGCTAAATCTGAAGTCATGATTATTATAATAGTATAAATTATTTAATGCTTTTACAGTAAATATATAAAGGGCTTCCTTCAAAACATAGTTTCATTTATCCACACCAAAACGAAAGTTTGCAATATCTGGGGCAGTTATTATCCGCCATTTAAAAATGAAGACACTGAGGCTCAGGAAAGACATGTAATTTGCCATATCAGATAGGAGCCAGTACTTCTAATTCCAATTTAAAGCTTTTCTATATCTAAAAACCTAAGCTGGAATAGTTTGGTTTACTTGCTATTAACCAAGTCTGAGGCTATTTTCAGCCACACACTAAATATAACACTATGAGAAAGATAGAATTATCTTTTTCATGCTCCACTACCTCTAATTAAACCTAATCCTGGATCTCAGTATTTCCTAACTTCCCCTTATTTCTGGGTTGCCCTTTTATGTTTTAATATCAGGGTTTTCTTAATAAAAATCAAAGTGTCACGTTTATTTAGCATTTTATGTTTGCAAAGGGAATTTATAAGTTCTTCCTTATTTTTTTTTTTTTAAGTAGGCTCCATGCCCAACATGGAGCTTGAACTCACAACCCTGAGATCAAAAGCTGTATGTTCTACCAACTGAGCCAGCCAGGTGCCCCAATATTAGGGGAAGAAAGAAACATGCCTAAACTCTAGAAAAAAAGCTTACTAATCAAATCTAACAATAGGGATTATCCTGCGTTTTTTAAATTCAAAGTGTCTAAATTAAATCTGGTCAATGAGCTTAGTTTTTAGAATTACACATGACATCTAACCATCAGGTGCTAGTAGTCTTGACATGAAATCAGTAAAATCCTTAATCAACAATGAAACAGATGTGCTGACTTTTTTGCATCAAAGTCAAGTTCCCAAAGAAGCAATACTTTCAACAAATACCACGGTGGTTATGTCATGAATTTGATTATGCAACATCTATAACATTTGTAACTATAGATATATGTACAATTTCAGCAGTGATTACATCCATTTCTGTTTCTTCATATAATTGAAATGTTACTTTTAAAATATTTTAAAACATTTGCTCAGTAAGATAAATGGACTATTTTAGAATTTAAACCACTAACAATTTCTTTAGAATCAGTTAAAGAGCCAATATACTCAAGGGACTACCTTGAATATAAGATTGCCAAGCAGACCTGGGGTTTTTACAGATAGAAAAAAAAAAATGGGTAAAAAAAATAGTATTCAGGCTTTACATCAATCTGACTTAGAGTTCTTTTATTTTACAAAGCTACTACAAACCTCTTTTTCTCTCAGTGTTCTAAAACAGCAGGACTCTGAATGATATATAAAGAATAAAGGCAAGGTAGGCCTACAGAGTAACAAAATCATGTGTGATTTTGATGGAGACAAAACTAACCTAATAAGCTAGAGTTGTTAGTAACAATGTTGGAAAGAACGGATTACATTAGAAATCAAAACTTTACATTTAGAGATTAAACACACTACAAAAATCTTAATCATTCATGCCATACATTATTATGTACTTGTTAAAGTACTTCCTCATGAACAAATATGGAAAGATGCCTATGATACATTATGTAAAAATGGCAAATTGCATAATGATATAATGGTATGATCCCATTAAAAAATAATTCTGAAGATATATACACATATATGTATTTGTGTATATAGATGCACACATACACTTGTATAATCTTTGAAAAGGGTTTGAAAGCATTCACATGAACAGTAACAGTGATTTTTATAGTTGTCAATATCTGATTAGTTTGATGATTATTTTGGGGATAAATATCACTGAGCATTCAAATATCTTTATATCACAGAAACTAATTCAAATGCTTTAAAAAACACATGTAAGTTCATTATATCCAAACCTATATACAGATTACATTGTTTTTAAATCTTTAAAAAAAAAAAAAAACCAAATTTAGTTGTCTTAGTAGTTGCTTCATTAGTAAAGGTCACTAGGATCAAACGCCTATTTAGACATGAAGGTTTTCTCCCTAAATGGACTGAGGTTTAAAATGGGGAGGAGGGAAACTTACCTAGCCAAGATAAATCATTAAATTACTACAAAATTTCTAGGGATTAAGGTTTTATAAATAATTGAAACAGTGTGCAACCAAACACTATGCTAAGAAAGCAGCTGTAAAGTATACAATAAAAGTGGCAAAAATGATTGAAAGATGACAAAATATACAAAATCAAATAACGTTAACTGAATTCTTCTCATCCAGGGATCTAAGTACTATACTTCAAACCTCCTTAAATTCAGTAATCTAATAATCTTATAATTATTCTCTTCCTTTGAGAATTCCTTATATTTATTACAATATTCAAACCTTCATTTTGTTAAAAAAAGACACTTTTCAATCTTAAAACTTTTGGAAGTTACTAATTAGGTTGGGATAATTAAGTATTACTACAGGGCTTTATTAACATTACATTCAATGTGATAAAAAATATTTAATTTTCCTTAGGGTAAGTATCAAATTTGTTAACATTTCTATATAATAACTTTTTCTAACTTGCATTTCTGCATATGTACATATTTTACAGTAAAACATAGCACACTCTTACCCCAGCTTTGAAAATCCCAGTGAAGTTCCAGATAAAAGTCACCTAGCTAAGAAATAAAATATAAATAATTACTAAATGCACCTTAGTTTAACAGCTCTTATATCTATTGAATATTTTGCTTTTAAAAAAAAAAAATCTATTATCGCTAAAGGTCTATAGACAGGAATAGAAAGTAGTTTCAATTTTTGGAACTGGAAGAAAAAATATGGTTAAATTACTTAAAATATTACAGTAGCACACATTATTATATTTATCTACAAAGGAAAATATGCACCAACTATAGATTTTACAAGAATATCTTAACTACATTGAAACATATCTGAAACTGACAGGCATTTAAATTGGTATCAATAAATAGTCCATTTCTCAGCCATAACCAAAATAACAATAACTGTAAAACTAGCTAATAACTTTAGATGTGTTATAAAATATGACTTCCAAAATGACTATTTGTGCAGCCTCATAATGAACTGAGAAAATGAAACTCTGAAATAGAAACTTTTTCTATAAACTGTTAACACAAGTTTACGAGATGAAAGGCTGTATTTCACAAATTAGAAGCTAGACAGCAAAGCCTGTAACTGTTAAGGAAACTACTGTGATCAAATATTCTAAACAAATTTATCTCTTGAGATATAAAACCAAAAAAGCATACTTCAGAGGAGACACAGTTAACATGATGGGTCTATCTCCCACAGTTCTTTCAGATATCAAAAATACAGTGGACAAAAATAAAAGAGAACAAAGCTCTCTTCCTTTCTGTGCCAGCACACCCAGCTCTTACCATCATGATGTAGGACAGAAAAAAAGAGTTTTGCTATATAGAGAAAATGCTGTTCCTGGAGCAGATAGGGGCTTCAGCTCTTAGGGAATCTTTCAAACCAAAGTACAAAGGAAAATTACTGCCATTAATTATGATCTACCTCCTTTTTTCTTAGAGTTCTTATCTAATTAGTTGAAAACAGTAATTCTTTATCTACTTTCCTAGTTCAAAGTAAACAGTGCTTCCATAGGATGAAATTTATCCATTATAATCAGGGTATTTTGTTTTATCATCATTGCTTAATTCAAACAGGATTTTTACCATTTCTTGACTCTTAATAATCAAGCGATTAAGACTGCATTTAAAAAATGCTTAATAGTATACTTATAATTATTCTTTAGGTACAAGATCAGTAAAGAGATATAGCCTACCTCTTTTAGGGCTTTTAATAATCGAGGTCGTTTTTCTTCAACACTTTCCCTGGATTGCTGCTTAAGCTTCCTTAAAAGAGCCGTAACTAAAGTTTAAATTAAAAAATTGTTTTTAATTTAAAATGAATTTCACCATGCTAGACTGTCAATTATAGCTCAATTAAAAAAATTTATACAAAAAAAATTTTTGCCATGTTAGAAAACACCACTAGTTTATTATACAAAGACATATATATAGACATTATAAATTAAGTCAATAAGTTTAATAAAACTGTTATGAACCCCAAGGAAAATTGAGAAGAGATACCTCAACATGAACTTATATTCACACTAGTTTTAGTTTTCCTAGTTTTTAATTATCAGTGAGTATTTAGATTACCCAATCTCAGTCAGATGATGCAACTGAAATAAGGGAAAATATTAGACTTAAATGAAATAAGCCTAACAAAAGATAAGATAGAAAATATGCACTGGGGGAAAAATATGTACATCACTACATGCTGACTTCCTCCTAGTCCTGACATATTTTTCATATATATATATATTTATATACATTAAAATACTATTATTTTTACTATTTTACAATATGCATTCTTACAACCTACTTAAACCCTTATGTGGAATACAGAAGCAAAAGATAAAAAGAAAACAAAAAGGAAAGAAGAAAAGAAGATGCGAGTGAAAGCTTAGACCAGATTTTTGTGTACAATGCCCAAATTAGGAAAAGCCCAGAAAATAATCTGAAAAACAGTGGAATCTATTCTTACTTTGAACCACAGTTTTAACCATCACCCCACTGTATTTTAAAAAGTCAAAAATCAAAGAGCAAATTTAAATCACTCATGGTCTTTTGGAACAACAGAAGAGGCTGAGATGAGACCTAGAAGTCAAGGTGTGGGACCTCATCTCACCATACTGTCCTACAACTAGCTTTGTGACCTAGGTCAGTAGTTTCCAAATACAAGTCTATATTTCAGTGCCCAACTGTTCAAGCTCCCAGTGATATGAAGTAAAATGAAAAAATTGGGAACCAGGCTGGAGTAGTTGTTTTTTTTTTTAATTTATCAATTATATACTTTTTCAATTTAAGGACTATTCTTTCTGGTATTTTTGGTTTCAAAGTGTCTTTTTTTTTTAATGAAATGGTGATCATAGAAGAAAGTAATTATCCTTTTTTAAAGTTTTTACATGCTAAAATGAAACATTAGCTACTCCACATCAATCCTCAAATACAATTTTTTTCTGGTCTGTGAAATCCAAATAGTCTGAGAACCAATGACCTGGATAATCATTAAAGTTCCTTCCAGATTCAAATTTATATGAATCTGGCTAACTTCATGTTTGTTATAATTTAACTTTAATATCAAAGCTACATTACCCAAATGTAGTAGAATTATTTTTATAATTCTTCTCCACTATAAGCTCAAGTATTTTAATAAATCTTTCTTGTCTTCAAACTCAAACAAACCTCTGTGAATGTAAGGAATGGAAAGAAGTCAATTCATAAATAGAAAAGATATCTTAATGTAAAGCAGAAGTCCTATATTTTTCACCAGGTAAATATACTGGAACTGACTGAACACATGCAGTAAATTAACAATTACATTAAAATGGCCAAACATTATTAAAAAGATAGTGACAAAGAAATCTACATTACATTAAAAAATAACATCAACTCAAACTTTCTTATGGAAACAGAACCAAACATTCAGAATGCAATTATACAAAATTAGCAATATGCTTTTGTGGGATCAGGATTTGTACTTCCATATTGTAAGAATCACATTAACAACTGATAATAAGGAAAAAATTACCTTTAGAGGACTTGGATGGTATCAGAATTCATACAAAGACTCAAATGAAGAACTCCAATAAACCACAACTTATTTAACTTTCTCTTTCCTTGTTTTCCCATACAAAGCACTTTTAAAGTATTCAGTTGGTTGTGCCTAAAGCCTTTGGAACTATGCCCTCCTGCTCCAAGAATCATTCAGATCTGTATCGTCTGCCCTCCACTTCCTTTTATGCTCCAGAAATTATTTCACACTTCTTATTTAGATAGTTCTATGGACATACCATAGATAACTCAAACGCAACAAATCTAACATCAAATTAATTAAATTCCAGACTGATATCTCTCTGATACTGACCTGGGCTGATCACTGTTCACCACATAACCACCATAAGGAAGAAAAGCAACATAATCTTGAAATTTTATTAATCTAAAGTGAAATAGTTCTTTAAATTTTTTTTAGTAATCTCTACACACAACTTGGGGCTCAAACTCACGACCCTGAGATCAAGAGTTACATGCACTTCCAACTAAGCCAACCAAGGCGCCCCCTCCCAAGTGAAATAATTCTAGATAGTCTCCAAAAAATATCGTATCATCTAGCTGTTCTGTAGCACAAAAACATCAGCAAAAATCAGACCAAAAAAGAAACAGGTCACAGCTTTTGCTAATAATTTATAATATCAGATTATATTTTGTTAACGAGATAATATTTCAGCAATAATTATATTAGATTATCTCTGATTTTTCAAATAATGTAATTTTCTATGCCCAGAAATTTTTAATGTAACACAAGCTAAGTAATTAAAAACTTAAATCATAGTATTTAAAACAATTTCAAAGTACAGACCCATTTAATACTATTATAAATACATCCATATATTTCTTTTTTTTTTTTAAGGTTTTATTTATTTATTTGACAGAAAGAGAGACAGCCAGCGAGAGAGGGAACACAAGCAGGGGGAGTGGGAGAGGAAGAAGCAGGCTCCCAGTGAAGCAGGGAGCCCGATGCGGGGCTTGATCGCAGGACTCTGGGATCACGCCCTGAGCCGAAGCCAGACACTTAATGAGTGAGTCACCCAGGCACCCCACATCCATATATTTCTAAATATGCAGCTTAGGAGTTGTTAAATTTACTATTCTTTAAGTTAGCAGTTAAATATTTCCATTTCATGTGATAGGAAATAATTTTTGAAAGCACTGAATAATTATGTATATACAATGATTGGCAATGGAATCTATTCAGAACATGTATCTAAGACATCACTCTACAGAAGAAAATCACTTTAAAAGCAGATCTCAACTACTATGGGCCTCAATCTTTTACATTAAAATCCGGTAACTGATTTTCCAAGAAAACTGTTTCTTGGACTTCTCAATAGGTTATAAGCTCCTAAAGGGCAGAGACCATGTGTTAATTCTCCACATCTTACTATACATACATGCCTTATAGTCAGAACTCAGTAAATATACACTGACTCTAAATAAAAGTTATGTGAAAGCCACATAAGTCTCAGTGTAAGTCAGAAACCCAGGAGTCCATCTGGTTTCCTCTCCATTCTGCTAATGGGTTAGAAACATCAGAGAAAGTTCCTTTAGACTGGTTGCTGCAAATTTTACTTTATTCTCAGTTTGCTAGATCTGTATATTTTTTGGTCTTTTCCCTGACATAATTCTAGGATTAGTATCGCTTCTTACTCTCGTAAGAGTCTCTTGATTTTGCCCAGAAAGGACAATTGTCAATGAATAACAAATATATATACTCATATAACTGTTAAATCATCACAATTTTATCTCATTAAATCCTAAGCCCAAATATAACTTCACCATCAAAAGCTTCACCATCAAAATGTGCAGAAAGTCCACAAAGATGTAATACATGGATTACATATAAAGCTTAAACATAAGAGCCCAAAACGTGGCATCAAACAGAACTAAATCAACATAACAGCCTAAGAGCGTTCAATCTTAATGCACTTCTTTAATAAAACTGCCCAATTTTTTATTGTTTCTTCCACAAGTCGAGATTTATATTATTTTCAACCTCAAATTGTAAAAAGATATTACCAGAAAGGCAATATTCTCATTCATCCAGATTTAAATTTTATAAAATTTTCAACTATTGAGATGTGGTCGACAAAAATAAAATCTGTATATGAAGTTGAAAAAAAAAAAGAAAACTTAGGAATAGGAGAAGATAGAGTAACTGAACACTTTGTATACTGTGAGAAAACATGTGACTTTTTGAAATTCTCAAAAACTAAAACAAAGACACTTGCTTCTCGCTTTCAGCAAAGCCTATGCCCACCAATTAAAGCAAAAAGATAACTGTTATAACACACTGTGATTATTTTCAGTTGCAGTTAATGTTCCACATAATTAAGTAGCTGCCAGAAACGACAATCAGGTCTCAGTGCTTTTAAAAATCCTTCGTATTAAATAAGTAAAACAATGGAAGAATATCAGTAGAGCAGAATACTGTAAAAGAAAAAAATAATAAACAATATACTTTTAAACATTATTCCTCAGTTCTTTTTGTGTACTACCCAATATCCAAGTTCCTAAGTCATGAATAATTCACATATAAGTTCATAAATAACGACAAACATTTCATACTATGGAAAGTTACACTAAATGAAAATTACATCAAAAGCATCAACTTCATATTTTGAGAGTGTATATCAAAAACAATAATTTATATTGCTTACTCATCTGTCTATCTCCATAGCTGATGGCTTCCGCCAGTGGGCTCCATCCCTGAGCATTTTTCACCTTTACTGGAGCATTGTGAGCCAAAAGTAAATGGGCACATTCTGAAACATAAACCGGTAATAATATCAAACATCATGCAATTTTTAGAATCTCTAAATATAAAAATTATTTAGAAATTAATGTATATATACATTTGTATGTATAAATGTATACAATGCAATATAAATAGATCTATAATATAAACACTGTACCATAAAGAAAAATAATTTTAAAAGCCCTATATATCTAAACAAGGTTATTTCAGATCCTTAGATTCAAGAAGCATACATTCTATTACTTAAAAATAAATTGTATCTCTCCAAAGAAGTACTATGTTCCTTAATAATTATCCCTAAGAGTATTTTGAGAATATTTCCATAGTCTAAAAGATAACCCAGGATCCCCAAGAGTAATTTACATCAAAATTCCACTAATAAGGGGGCGCCTGGGTGGCACAGTGGTTAAGCATCTGCCTTCGGCTCAGGGCGTTATCCCGGCGTTATGGGATCGAGCCCCACATCAGGCTCTTCCGCTATGAGCCTGCTTCTTCCTCTCCCACTCCCCCTGCTTGTGTTCCCTCTCTCACTGGCTGCCTCTATCTCTGTCGAATAAATAAAATCTTTAAAAAAAAATTCCACTAATAAAACTCAAAAGAGGATCTGTATGTATGTAATGTCAAGTGGAAAGTTCCTAATTTATTTCAGTAAAAAAAAAAAAAAGTGCTTTCCAAAAGGACCAGTAATGTTTCCATAAACCCTTATTTTTCAAATGTTAGAATTCTTTTACTTCAGGGAAACAGTCAAAAGAGGAAAAAAATCTGTTTATGATTCCAAGAACAAATCTGGAAAGTCTTTCTAGTAATCAAAAGAAGTCTAAGGTATAGACCCTTCTATAGGTTGAAGATACTCTTCTTAAAAATTAGAAATAAAAGGTATATTAATAGGCAAAAAATTCAAAACTGAGGCTCATGGAAATTTAGTATGGCTATCCATTACTAAATTTCCTAAATGAATGCTTCATTCATTCAATCAGTCATTCAGCAAATATGCTATTTCTAAGCACTAAGTCCTTGATAAAAGCAGTGAGAAGAAAGATAAGGTCTTGCTATCAGAGAGCTTACATCCTTGTTAGAAGAAAATAAGTAAACTAATAAGTAAAAAAAAAAAGTCAGATAATGGTAAGTGCTTTAAAGAAGTAACGGTATAATGACAATGTCATGCAGTTAAGCACAAGTGTTAGAAGAATGTGATTCCTAGTTATAAAAGGAATAACTATACCAACATATAGCACTAGAAATAACTATACTAAGTTTTATTAAAATAAATAAATTAAAATAAAATAAATAGAGAAATTTTACAAAGGTACTTACGAAAGTCTACAACAGTATATAAGAACATAGGTACAAGAGGGGCTCCTGGGTAGCTCAGTCAGTTAAACATCTGACTCTTGATTTCATGAGATCAAGCCCCACATCGGGCTCTGTGCTGGTGTGGTCTGCTTAAGATTCTCTCTCCCTCTGCCCTTCCCCCACCTTCTCTCCCTCCCCCCGCAAAAAAAGAGAGAGAGAGGGAAAGAGAGAATATATGTACAAGAATGTATATTCTAGCAGTTTATAATGGCAAATATACTGGAAACTAAATGAATATCCATCATGGGGGACTAACTGACTGATAGGATGCATCTATACCACTAGAGTAATATACAGCCATTTTTAAAGAATAGTGTCATATCAAAAGGACATAGGAACCAGGCTGAATGCTCAGGTACTGGCCAAATTTGGGAAACTGCACATTAAAAAGAATAATGATTAGTTATAACACATTAAACTAAAAACAATCAATTACAGAAAAATGCCAGCTAATAAACGTAGAAGAAATGGTAGAATTTGAAAATCAGTGTATTACCACACCAAAGTAGTAACTGATTTAAGCAAATATCCTCAATGAATGCTAAAGCCACTATGTAAAATGCTACAGTGCTGGAAAATAGGACATTCACATGGTACCAAAGTATTATCCCAAGATCACCTACAAATTATAAAGAGAAAAATGCTCCTTTCCAGTGAAGATATCTGGAGATCATCAGCTTAAACAAGTGACCAAACATGGTGGCATTAATAGTGGCATAACTTGACATTATATGTTTCTAATGTGATGTGACATAAAGTTCAAAACATCACCTATGCAGTATTCTTTCCAGAAATATTTAACTTGAATCAAATCAAGCCTTGATACCTAATTTTCAACTTGCAGAAAATATACAAGATAAGAAACAAGTTAAATTATATCATAAGAAAATAATTAGGCAAATATGAGATGGGAGACACTCTACAAATTGATTGGGCACACTATTCAAAAAGCGAAGTAGAAAGGAAGAAGAAAAAGCAGGCAAACTTTTCTAGATTAAAATAAAGTAACATAACCACCAAATGCAATGACTAAATCTTAATTGGTTCTTGATTCCATATAAAGCACATATAGAAGAAATTTTTGGAACAACTGGAAAAATTAAAATATGGATTAGATATTAGAGATTATAACAATATTATTAATTTTCTTAAGTGTGATAATGGTAGGGGTGCTTGGGAGGCTCAGTCAGTTAAGCATCTGCCTTCAGTTCAGGTCATGATCCCAGAGTCCCCCATGTTGGGCTCTCTGCTTAGCAGGGAGCCTGCTTCTCCCTCTCCCTCTGCCTGCTCCCCCTGTTTGTGCTCTCTCCCTCCCTGTCTCTTGTCAAGTAAGTAAATAAAATCTTTTTTTAAAAAGTGTGATAATGATTTTGTGGTTATGAAAGAGAATGTCCTTATTCTTAGAGATGCATGCTAAAGTATTTGGTGGTAAAATGTCATGTCTACATCGAACTTTCATATGATACAGCAAAAATAATATATGTAACACTAAGAGAAAAACAAAGCAAATACGATAAAATGTTAACTACTGAACCCAGGTAGAGAGTATTGGAATGTTCATTGTGATCATCAAATCATTGTGAATACCCAAGAATTCAACCTGAGGACTGACAAAACAAACTCCACAACTAGAGGGAGAAAAAAGGCCACATCAAGGAAGGTGGAAAGTGCAGTGAAGTGGTTTGAGAGAGAATGCTCTCTGGACTGTGGGTGCTGGGGAGGGGAGAAAGCCCTGGTTCAGAGAAAGGCGAGAGAGTGGAGTTCACAGGGATAAGCATAAGGAGAACACTTCCCCAAAGTCATTGGCTGGGAAAATGAGAGCGGCTGATTCTCATGAGGTTTTGCAACCAGCAGGGTTCACAGACTGGAGTTTTGGAGGTCTCTGGCCTTGGCAGGCATAGTGACCTGAGGGTACTGCCCTACTGCTGGAGAGAAGGCAGGCAAGCAACCCCTGGGAAGACAGCACAATCTGAGGACCACCTAGGATACATGGAAGGAGTCTGTTCACTCTTCCTGGAATACATCTGTGACAGCATTGTCTCTCCATGGACAAAAGAGCCCGCGGGCACCATTTCATTCCCCCCGCCCTTCAGCATAAGTGCAGAGGCACCTGCTGAGGGCGGCTAACCCGGACACTGGACCCTGGCTATTTAGCCTGCT
The DNA here is from genome assembly GCF_002007445.2 of Ailuropoda melanoleuca. Classification (NCBI taxonomy): domain Eukaryota; kingdom Metazoa; phylum Chordata; class Mammalia; order Carnivora; family Ursidae; genus Ailuropoda; species Ailuropoda melanoleuca. The sequence goes on from NC_048219.1 coordinate 43,148,019, forward strand.
TTGTTCCAAATACCATGCCCCTGTACGCTGGCACCACTGCCCTTCTGGGTGAAACCTGTGTCAGTCCCAAGGCAGCAAAATCCTTACCCAAAAAACTAGCACAGGTCCCCGCCACACTGGGTCCCTAAAGGTTGAAGTTTTAAAAGTAATCAGGCATGGGCGCACCTGGGTGGTTCAGCTGGTTAAATATCCAACTTGTGGCTTCAGCTCAGGTCATGATCTCCGGGTCCTGAGACTGAGCCCTGCATCAGGTTTGCACTCAGAGAGAGTTTGCTTGAGATTCTCTACTTCTCCCTCTCCCTCTGCCCCCCCTCCAACCCATTCACATGTGCGTGCTTTCTAAATAAATAAATAAACAAATAAATAAATAAATATACAAACAAACAATCTTAAAAGTCAGCGGGCTTGGTTGTAATAGAGCCCAAAGTGCATAGCCCTGCTCCAGGCAGGCAAGCAACCTGAAGACAGGCAATGTGAAAATAGGGATCCCAAAAACGGCTTGGACACATGAGGGGAAATTATTCGCTTTTCTGCAAGGCTTCCCTGACAGCAGCAGGCAAGGACTCTCCTCTCCAGGGACAAAGGAGTTGGCTGGAGCCATTTCCCTCCCCACCCCTCAAAAGAAACCAACTTCAGTAAACAGCACAGTGCCAACACTGGCTGCTTAACCTACTTACACCAGGTCCTGCCCTGCCACGCTCTGCTGGTACTGCTTTTCTCAGGCAAGTGTGCCTAATGACCAGCACAGCAAGCCCCTCCCCCCAGAAGACCAGCACAAACCCCCACACATGCCACGTCTACTGACCACAGAGTTCTGCAAAGCTTCAACTCTAGTGGGAATAGCATCAGGTCTCATTTAACAAGCAGACCAGAGCACACCTAGTTAAAACTCACCACACTCTGGCCAAGGTCCAAACACTGTCCACGGCAGGCAAGGAGAGCCTCTATAGAGGACTGACATGAGGGAAAGGGCAGAGAAAACACAGCAGCAGAGTGCAGGCAGCACACACCAGAGGCACTTCCTGAGGGGCCAGACCCTGGACATTATATGACCTCTCCTTCATAAAGCCTTTACTCACAGGAGCAGGAAACATAACAGGATTTTCTAACACAGAGAAGACAGAGACCTATACAAAATGCCAGGATGGAGGAATTCATCCCAAAGAAAAAACAAGAAAAGGTCACAGCCAGAGACCTAATCAAAACAGGTATGTAATAGGCCTGATACAGAATTTAAAGCAACAATCATAAGAATACTCTCCAGTCTTGAGAAAAACTTATAGAAAACATCAGGAAGTTCCTTACCAAAGAAATAAAAGAACTAAAAAACAATCGGCCAGAAAAGAAAAACACAATATCTGAGATTCAAAAGTAATGACAAGGATGGAAGAAGCAGAGTAATGAATAAGTGAAATAGAAGATAGAATTATGGAAAACTGGGCGCCTGGGTAGCTCAGTTGGTTAAGTGTCCACCTTCAGCTCAGGTCATGAGCCCAGGGTCCTGGGATTAAGTCCCACATGGGGCTCCCTGCTCAGTGGGGAGCCTGCTTCCCCTCTCCCTCTGCCCCTCCCCTGGCTTGTGCTCTCTCTTGCTCACTCTCTCTCAAACAAATAAATAAAATCTTAAAAAAAAAAGAATTATGAAAAATAATAAAGCTGAAGAAAAAGAAAGAGCAATGGAACACGAGAGTAGACTTAGGGAACTCAGTGACTCCATTAAATGTAATAACACTTGTTATCACAGGAGTCTCAGAAGAAAAAGAGAGAGAAAGGGGAGTAGACGGTTTATTTGAGAAAATAATAGCTGAAAACTTCTCTAACCTGTGGAAAAAAACAGATATACAAATCCAGGAGGCACAGAGAACTCCTATCAAAATCAACAAAAGCAGGCCAACACTAAGACAAATTATAGTTAAATTTGCAAAATACAGTGATAAAGAAAAAATCCTAAAAGACAAAGAAGTCCTTAACTTACAAGGGAAGACCCATAAATTAGCAACAGATCTATCCACAGAAACTTGAGAAGCCAGAAGCCAAGGGCATGATATATTTAACAGGCTGAATGGGAAAAATCTGCAATGAAAAAAACTCTATCCAGCAAAGTTATCATTCAGAATAGGAGAGATAAAGAGTTCCCTAGATGAGGGGTGCCTGGGTGGCACAGCGGTTAAGCGTCTGCCTTCGGCTCAGGGCGTGATCCCAGCGTTATGGGATCCAGCCCCACATCAGGCTCTTCCGCTATGAGCCTGCTTCTTCTTCTCCCACTCCCCCTGCTTGTGTTCCCTCTCTCCCTGGCTGTCTCTATCTCTGTCAAATAAATAAATAAAAATCTTTAAAAAAAAAAAAAAAGGAGTTCCCTAGATGAGCAAAAGCTAAAGAACTTTGTGAACACTAAACCAGCCCTGCAAAAAATATTACAGGGGACTCTTCGAGTGGGAAGGAAAGACCAAAATGACAAAGACTAGAAAGGAAAAGAGAAAATCTCTAGGAACAATGACAAAACAAGTAATAAAATGGCACTAACATGTACCAATAATTATCTGAATGTAATTGGACTAAATGCTCCGATCAAAAGACACAGGGTGTTGGAATGGATAAAAAAAACAAGATCCATCTATATGCTGCATACAAGAGACTCATTTTGGACCAAAGACACCTGCAGATTGAAAGTGGGAGGATAGAGAAACATTTGTCATGTAAATAGATACCAAAAGAAAGCCAGAGTAGCCATACTTATATCAGACAAACTAGATTTTAAACCAAAGACTATAACAAGAGATGAAGAAGGGCACTCTATCATAATAAAGGGGACTATCCAACAAGAAGACCTAACAATTATAAATATTTATGCCACTAACGTAGGAGCACCCAAATATATAAAACAATAACAAACATAAAAGAATTCACTGATAATAATATAATAATAGTAGGGGACTTTAACACTCCACTTACATCAATGGACAGATCATCTAAGCAGAAAATCAACAAGGAAACACTGGCTTTGAATGACACACTGGACCAGATAGACTTAACAGATATATTCAGAAAATTTCATTCTAAAGTAGCAAAATATTATGTTCTTTTCAAGTGTATGTGGGACATTCTCCAGAAGAGATCACACACCAGGTCACAAATCAGGCCTCAATAAATAAGAAAAGACTGAGATCATACCATTCATCTTTTCTGACCACAACGCTATGAAACTTCAAGTCAACCACAAGTAAAAATTTGGAAAGACCACAAATACATGGAGGTTAAAGAATGTGGTACTACAGAATGAATGGGTCAATCAGAAAATTAAAGGAGAAATAAAAAAAAATACAAGGGAACAAATAAAAATGAAAACACAATGGTCCAAAACATTTGGGATACAGCAAAAGCGGTCATAAGAGGGAAGTATATAGCAATACAGGCCTACCTCAAGAGGCAAGAAAAACCTCAAATAAACAACCTAACCTTATACCTAAAGGAGCTAGAGAAAGAACAACAAACAAAGCCTAGAGCCAGCAGAGGAAGGGAAATAATAAAGATTAGAGTGGAAAAATGATACAGAAACTAAAAAAGCAGAACAGATCAATGAAACCAGGAGCTGGTTCTTTGAAAAAATTAATAAAATTGATAAACCCCTAGCCAGACTTATCAAAAAGAAAAGAGAAAGGACCCAAATAAATAAAATCACAAATGAGAAAGGAGAAATAACACCACAGAAATACAAGCAATTATAATAGAATATTACGAAAAATTATATGCCAACAAATCAGACAATCTGGAAGAAATAAATTCCTAGAAACATAAACTACCAAAACGAAAGCAATGAGAAACAGAAAACTTGAACAGACCAATAACCAGCAAAGAAATTCAATCAGTAATCAAAAGTCTCCCAACAAACAAAAGTCCAGGACCAGATGGCTTCCCAGGGGAGTTCTACCAAACAATTAAAGAGTTAATACCTATTCTTCTCAAACTATTCCAAAAACAGAAATGGAAGGAAATCTCCCAAACTCATTCTATGAGGCCAGCATTACTCGAATTTCAAAACCAGATAAAGATTCCATTCAAAAAGAGAACTACAGGCCAATATCCCTGATGAACATGGAAGCAAAAATTCTCAACAAAATACTAGTAAATCATATCCAATAGTACATTAAAAGAATCCTTCACCATGATCAAGTGGGATTTATTCCTAGGCTGCAAGGGTGGTTAAATATTTACAAATCATTCAATGTGCTACATCACTTTAATAAAAGAAAGGATAAGAACCATATGATCCTCTCAATAGATGCAGAAAAGACATCTGACAAAGTACAACATACATTCATGATGAAAAACCTCAACAAAGTAGGGAGAGAGGGAACATACCTCAAGATGATAAAGGCCATATATGGAAAACCACAGCCAATATTATCCTCAATGGGGAAAAACTGAAAGCCTTCCCTCTACTGTCAGAACAAGACAGGATGTCCACTCTCACCACTGTTATTTAACATAGTACTGGAAGTCTTAGCCTCAGCAATCAGACAACAAAAAGAAATAAAAGGCATCCAAAATCAGCAAGAAGACACTATTCACTATTCGCAGATGACATGATACTCTACGTAGAAAACCCAAAAGACTCCACCAAAAAACTGCTAGAACTCTTATATGAATTCAGTAAAGCCCAGGATACAAATTCAATGTACAGAAATCTGTTGCACTTCTATACACCAATAATGAAGCAACAAAAAGAGAAATCAAGGCATCAATCCCATTTATCAATGCACCAAAAACCATACAATATAGGAATAAACCTACCAAAGAGGTAAAAGATCTATACTTTGAATACTGTAAAACACTTACGAAAGAAATTGAAGATGAAATAAAGAAACAGAAAGACATTCCACGTTCATGGATGGGAAGAACACATATTGTTAAAATATCTATACCACCCAAAGCAATCTACAAATTTAATGCAATCCCTATCAAAATATCAATAGCATTTTTCATAGAGCTAGAACAAACAATCCTAAAATCTGTATGGAGCCACAGAAGACCCCACATAGCCAAAACAACACTGAAAAAGAAAAGCAAAGCTGAAGCATCACAATTCTGGACTTCAAGTTATACTGCAAAGCTGCAGTGATCAAGATAATATGGTACTAACACAAAAACAGACACACAGATGGAACCGAATATAAAACCCAGAAATAGACCCACAACTATATGATCAACTAATCTTCAACAAAGCAGGAAAGAATATCCAATGAAAAAAAAGACAGTCTCTTCAACAAATGGTGTTGGGAAAACTGGACAGCAACATGCAGAAGAATGAAACTGGACCACCTTCTTACACCATATACAAAAATAAATTCAAAATGGATGAAAGACCTAAATGTGAGACCTGAAACCATCAACATCCTAGAGGAGAACACAGGCAGCAACCTCCTTAACATAGGCTGGACACTTCTTTCTAGATACGTCTCCTGAGGCAAGGCAAACAAAAGCAAAACACGAACTATTGGGACTTCAAGATAAAAAGCTTTTATAAAGCAAAGGAAACAATCGACAAAACTAAAAGGCAATCTCTGGAAGGGGAGAAGATATTTGCAAATGACATACCTGATAAAAGGTTAGTGTCCAAAATATATAAAGAACGTATAAAATTCAACAGCCAAAAAACAAGCCAATTAACAAATGGGCAAAATTCGTGAGCAGACATTTTTCCAAAAAAGACATCCAGATGGCCAACAGACACATGAAAAGATGCTCAACATCACTCATCATCAGGGAGATACAAATCAAAACTACAATGAGATATGGCCTCACACCTGTCAGAATGGCTAAAATTAACAACACAGGAAACAACAGGTATTGTTGGATGTGGAGAAAAGGGAACCCTCTCACACTGTTGGTGAGAATACAAACTGGTGCAGTGACTCTGGGACACAGTATGGAGGTTCCTCAAAAAGTTAAAAATAAAACTACCCTATGATCCAGCAACTGAACTAATAGGTATTTACCCAAAGGATACAAAAATACTGATTCAAAGGAGCCCATGCACCCTGATGTTTATAGCAGCATTACCAACAATAGCCAAATTATAAAGAGCCCAAATGCCCATTGGCTGATGAAAGGATAAAGAAGAGGTGCCCCCCCCACACACACACACACATTAATGGGATATTTCTCAGCCATCAAAAGAATGAAATCTTGCCATTTTGCAGTGACGTGGATGGAGCTAGAGAGTATTACGCTCAGCGAAATAAGTCAGTCAGAAAGACAAGTACTATAGGATTTCACTCATGCGGAATTTAAAAAGAAAAAGAAGGGGTGCCTGGGTGGCACAGCGGTTAAGCGTCTGCCTTACGCTCAGGGCGTGATCCCGGCGGTCTGGGATCGAGCCCCACATCAGGCTCCTCTGCTACGAGCCTGCTTCTTCCTCTCCCACTCCCCCTGCTTGTGTTCCCTCTCTCGCTGGCTGTCTCTATCTCTGTCAAATAAAGAAATAAAATCTTTTAAAAAAATAAAAATAATAAAAAAAAAAAAAGAGATGAACATGGGGAGTGGGCAGGGTGAGGCAAAGCAGATAAGAGACTCTCAACTATAGAGAACAGACGGTTACTGGAAGGGAGGTGGGCAGTGGGATGGTTTAAATGGGTGATGGGTATTAAGGAGGGCACTTGTGATGAGTACTGGGTGTTGTATGTAAGTGATCAATCACTAAATTCTGCAACTAAACCTAGTATTACACTGTATGTTAACTAACTGGAATTTAAATAAAAACTTAAAAAAAAAAAAAGAAAGAAGGAAGTTAACAAGGAAAGAGGATGACAGCCCAGCTAAAAAGAATTTTTTTAAATAAATAAAATGGATTCTCCAAGAAACCTACCATCATGGGGTTTTATGCAAGTTAAGTGTGTATGTGTGTATATATAAAGAAGTTAGGGGAACATAAACATGGATAGATATCTATGGACTTACAGAACTATTTCATGATAAACTTTTCAGTAAAAAGAAAAATATAGCAAAGTACTGTGTGTGGTGATTCAACTTCAGTAAAAACAAACTAAGCCCCTGTGTTATATAAGTAAGAAGAAAGGGGTGCAAGGATACCCACAAGGCTATTAATGTTAATTACATCAGGAAAAAAAGTAGAAGAGACAATATTTTTATATGTTTTTCTACTGTATTATTTCAATTGTTTCAATAGTTATATATAATAGCCTAAAATAAAGCAAGATGGACCACAATCTAAAGCAATATCCCAATTATGTAAACTAAGGTATAAGACTGGTATGACTTATATATATGTTAGACATGTCAGCTATGTTTTCTGATATGCCATAAATCCTGCTGAATGGCTGCCCTTGACTCACCCTCCACTCACAATTCAAGTGATGTAGAAAGGAGCAACGAAAAAATACGTCAGATCATCATAAATGTCAGTCACCTAAAACATATTCTGAGACATTAAAAAAAAAAAAGCAGGATCAATCAAATGCCTCTCCCAGCAATTTTAACAATGAGTAATAAAAAAACAAGACAGTTAACAACCAGGAACTAAGGGTTAAAAAATGCATAACTGTGCCACAAAGAAGTTAGGACTTGAGGAGTCTGGATAAAATGAAATTATGAGGAATAGAAATCACATACAAATAAGCAAGAGCTATAAAGATAATAAAATACAAAGAGAATAAGATAAATAGGACAGTGCAAAGAAAAGAACATCCAGACAGAGACTTATGAGAGTAAGAAATCATACTAACTCTAGAGTCATTTCAGGGAAAATATTATACAAAAACTGCAGACCCAGAAGAATGAATTAAAAGGTGCAGCAACTGGTTCGATGAACCTTTCTCTGACGTCCAACCAAAAGGATAAGAAATAAAGATTACTTTTCTATTTCATCTTCTAAAGATTCCTGAAGTCTTCTTTAAGTATAACATTCTTTCCATTTCAACTCAAATCCATAATTCAACAACTTCCCAGCCTAGAAGGCCAACATGGTCAACAGACCCAGAAATTCAGAAAAAAATCAGACTTCAGTGGTGAAAAAATAAGGTTGTTAAGATGAATGAGAAAAGTAAATAACAGTGTAAAAGTCCTAGGATATCCCTCTTTAAGTCAATCAACAAATATTATTTGAGCACCCTGGGTATTTTTACCGTGTTTACAGACAAGCATACAAATAGCAAGTTTTCCTTCAACAATGAAATCAGTAAAAGAAGTATATTTATCTCTAAGGAAGAAGATAAAAGAGAATGGAGTGCCATAGACTGAAGAGTGGTACAATGCAAAATTAATATACAGAATTAATAAGGTAGAGGTTTTATCTTCCACTACACATTTCAATATTGCTCCTATGTAACCAAATCTCAAAAATATGAAAAGGCCATAAAGAAAAAAGCGAAAAAGAGTATGTAACTAAAAAAATGTAAATATATCAGTATACTAACTCTTGTACCTACCCTTCATGAAAAGGACTCAGAAAAAGTGAATATTGATATTATTTGCAGATCCTGAATCATCTAACCAAGTGTTCCCCAAAAATACATTCCACAGAACTCTAGTCTCTCAAGATACATGTGGGAAAAAGCAAATCAAAAAACTTTGGAGAACAACGACTGTATATCCAACACCTGCCCCAACTTAGAAGGTCACAATGCATATCAGCATATTAAAGTTCTAACAAAGATCACAATAAAAAAACTGTTTAACGTACTGACCCACTATTTTACAAATTGATTTTCCTGAAAATACTATTTTCTCCTAAACTTTTATCAGTATGCCATAACACTAACGTTCTGTGAAACATAAACAGGCTAATTAATGTAAAGCTATGATAAAGCATAACAATACCATTTCTGTTTTTCTTTCAATACTTTATTATAAAAAATTCCAAATATTCAGAAAAACAGAAAGATATCACAATGAACATTCAAATACTCTATACCGAGGTTCAACAGTTGTTAACATTTTATCACATTCACTTTGTCTTCCCCTTAGTGTTATATATAATGGATGTAATTTACATATATATAAAGAACAGCAGACACACCGTAAGAGATAGACAGATGGTAGGTAAGCAGGTAGGTAGAGAGAGATTGTGGGGTGGAGGGAGAAGAATGGCTGATTCCTCATATAGTCTTTGTTATTTCTCTTCCTGAGATATAGCTAGTCCTCATTTCTTGAGTTTCTATAATATGTAGCCTCTTAATAAATCTCTTTACTTAGAAGTTACACAAGTGAGTATTCCAAGCAAGAAGGTATTTTTTTAAAAAGCATAACTAAATAAAAAAAAGAACTAAAAAAATATTTGAGTCAGCAATTTATACAGAATTAAATCAAAATTAAATTAGTCTGCAGATCATATGCTTAAGCATATAAACTTAAAAACCTAACTAAGGAAAGAATTTTGTTTCTCAACAAAGCAAGTTCTGGTCACACCCCTGGGATCTGCATACATTCAGTTCAAATGTTTACACCAATGGTATTATACTATATATCAGTAACATGTTCCAAAATGATACTCCTAGATCACCAGAAAGAAAAGTGTTAACAAAAATTTATTACCCTGTTTAAAAATTTAAACCTACATGTTTTTAAAAGATTTTTATCAAACACATCTAAAATTTAAAAATCTAGCATAAAAATGTTGCCAATATGCTATCTGAAATCCTCACTTTCCAGGATTACTGGGAAGATTTTATTACTTCTAGGAATAGCCTTAAAAAGTAAATCTTTTAGGGGCACCTGGGTGACTCAGTCAGCTAACCATCTGCCTTCAGCTGGGGACATGATCTCAGGGTCCTAGGATCAGGCCCGCATGGGGGCTCCCTGCTCAGTGGGTCTGCTTCTCTCTCCCTTTGCCTCTGCCCCTCCCCCCGGTTCATGCTCTTCTCTCTCTCAAATAAATAAAATCTTTTTTTAAAAAAGTAAATCTTTTAAACCATCTATGAAGGGTTTTTTAAAGAACAAGTTCTTACAATCATGTAACACACAAAAGGTTAGCCTTCTGAGTTTAGATATACAAAACAATCCCTATTAAAGAATCTTATAAACTCTCTGAATATTAAAAGGATTATAATAATTAACAAATCTTAATAGTTGGAAATTATAAATACTTACTTGATAAAATAACAATAAGAAAAACACCATTTCAAAAAGTGTAAAATTAGTACAGGATTTCCATTAACTCTTAAGATGAACTATGGAAAATGAGAAAATATTTTTAATATACTGAATCCTAACTCAATTAGCAAATAAAATAATCACGTAAATTTTGAAAAACTCAAAAAACAAAATTCATTTTAAAAATTTATAACTACATTTGATATTACATTAGTGAAGTTAAACATAAGAAAGGAAATATTTACTAACCTTTATTCCCTAACATCACAGCAAGATGTAAAGGAGTGTTTCCTAAAATTAAAAAAAAAAAAAAAAAATTAAATTAGTAAAAAAACATAGGAAATTTTATTTAAAAGTGGTTTTATTTCCTTCAGAAATCTCACTGACAGATTTTAAGCAAAAATAATGTGACTGCAAAATGATCTTGCTTATATGGCAAATTCAAGGTTAGAGGTTTCTAAATACAATGTATTCTACTCCCCACCCTTCAATGCCCACCAAAAAAAAGGATACCCCAGTTTGCTTTTGAGATTTCTTCTCCAACAGATTTCACAGATTCCTTTGCTACTAATTTCTCTATCATATCATTCTTTGTTCATTCAGCGAACAATTTAAATACCTATTATATACTCATCTTTGGGGACAGATATCAAAAAGACCCAATCCCAGTCCTCAAGTTGTTCAGAAGTCTTCCGTTAGAGATTGATATGAAAATAAATAATTGCTATTATTACTTATTAGAATACAAGAGAGTACAGCATGATAATGGAACACAAAACAGAGCTCCTAATTATGCCTGTGCAAACAGAATTAACTACTGAAGAGGAACCAGACTGAAATGAGTCTTGAAGAATGGGTTAGAAATTTATAGGCAAACAATGCAATACTGACTAGTATTCCATATTAAAAACAATTCCCCCAAATTACATTCAAATGCAAGAACAGTTTATATTTAGGAAACAAACAAACGTTTATGACTAGTCGGGGTAAAGAGAATAGTAAATAATAAAATTGGCAAAATGAGCAAAAGATAAATTAATGATGATTATGGGCTATGCTATGAAGTTTGGACTATATCCTATTAATTGATGTTATATAATGATTACTTTAATTTCAAAATGATACCCTAAGCCACACTAGTAGCCTAAAAACATCTTGATTATAAAAGAAAGCAAACCTATAGTAATATTTTTTTAAAAAGTCACTGAATACATTTATGTATACTAATTTTCAGATATTAGCATTTTTACAGAAGGCACCACATGAACAATTTTTGCCAATAAAACGAGCTGCACGCTTATCAAAAACCATATACAGGATAAAACAAGATTTGACTACTTTTTTAAAAAAACCTTATGTATGATCTACCTCAATCTCTTAGCTTGACAAAAATGCCAAAATGGTCAAAACACACACACAAAATCTTCTGCTAATAAAAGCACAATGGAATATGAATCATTGGCTGTAAATATAGCAAGATAGTATTTTGTGCAAAATTTAGAAGTTTAATAAATTCACCAAACTTAAATTTTCTCTGTAAGTAATTTTATAAAACAAAAAACCTGGACCAACAATAAATTCCTTCATCTTCACTATCAGGAACAACAAAAAGACAGATTTGGGCACATAATTCACATTATGTTATAACAAAATAAAATTTCCCTTAGCAACTAGGCAATATACTCCCCAGTTTTCACACTTCATAACAAATTCTAGTTGAGATATGCAAACTTTGCTAATAATCATACATTGAAGCATGTCCCCAGAAAAGAGGTTTTGCTTACAATACTACTAAAGTAAACTTTACTAGTTGCCAAATTATTGGTATAAACTATTTTCCAAAAGACAAACTTCAATTCTCCAAATATTTCAGATTCTTTAGGGAGCTAGGTATCTTCTTTTATGCTGTTATCTATTCTTACAAGTTTGTATTTTTATCTTATAGAGTCAATATTCATTTAGATTTACTTACCATTTTTGTTGCTCTTCATTCCTTCCTTCATTTCTAACCTTCCGTCAGAATCATTTTTCTTCTACGCAAAACATATCCTTCAAGACTACCTTGTGTGAAGGTGTCATAAGTGAATTCCCTCAGGTTTTTGTTTGTAAATGTGTATTCAAATTAAATCTTGAAGAACATTGTACTGAGTATATAATTACTGATTGGCTATTATTTTTCCCCTGCACTCTATGTGGTCTTTGGTCTCCTTTTTTGCTGAGAAGGCAGCCATAGGACTTTCTATCCCTCCTTTGAGAGTAACATTACATTTCTGGCTACATTTGTTTTGTTTTGTTTTAAATTATCAGCCATTTCACTCCAATGTGGATTCCTTTTTTTATTCTGCTAGGGTTGGACTTCTTGAATCTCTGAATCAGTGTCTTTCCACAATTTTGTAAAACTCTCAGCAAGTATCTCTCCAAATATTGCCTTAGCTCCATTTCCTCTCTTCTCTCCCAGGGTTCAATTAAAGTAGAACTTGTCATCCTTTCTATTTTTTTTTTAAATTCTTTCCCTTTCCAATTTCATTACAGATACATTCTTCTAACCTATTTCCAAGATCATGAATTCTGTCTTTTTCAGGGTCTAAACCTGTAAGTAAGCCTATTTATTTAGTTTGGAATTTCAGCTATTATATTTCTCCATTTGAGAATTTCTATTTGGTTCATTTTCAAATACATGACTTCAATTTTTATAATTGCCAGTTCTCCACTAAAATAATCAGACTTGTCTCTTATCCCCCAAGAACATAATGAACATTGTTATTTAAAGCCTCTAAAAATAATGATAACAAATGAAGCTCTGATGAGTTTATTTTTTCCCCCTGGTTCTCACTCATGTTGTTCAGTTTCCTTAAAGTGTTGGTCATCTTTAATTATATACTGGATATAGTATTTAAGAAGTTCTCCATATAAAAATTTTGAAGCCTAAGAAACAAATCCTCCAGATACTTTCATTTGCTTTTGACATATGGCTGGGGGTACTAGACGTCATTAATTCAGGAACTGACATTTTTTTCTAGCCCTCACAAAAGACTCAAAGCTGTGCTCCAGCCTTCATCAGCGCTGATTTACTTTTTGTTCACTCTTATTCCTAAGGTGTAGCTCTTCAAGTTACCAGTCCAAACAGCAGAGTTGTTTAAGAGATATCCCACACTTGATAGGCCCTGACCTTCATCTTTTGTCCTCTTAGCTCAGTGAGGCTGTCAAAAGTGCTGCTCAGCCTCTTAACTACTTCTTTTGGCTTTGCAAAAGCTACTGGGGCAAAATAACCTAAAATGCAAGGCTCAAATCTTTGGATTTCCGTCTTCTGCCAGATCTTGGCCCAGTAATTCCTTCCTACCCCATTAGATCTCCAATACCCTTAAGTTGAATATTTTATTCTTATCTGCTTCTAAGGAAGACTAGTCCTAATAATCTAGTCTATCATTACTACAGGCAGAAATTCTACCTCGATTTTATTTGTTAACTTTTCTCCATATCTGTAATAATGTGCCTCCTATTCTTTGGTATTGTTAATACATAAAGATGAGATAATTTTATAGGCACTAATGACCATAACTTCTATCGAAATATAATTATTCTCTCAGTGCTTTTAAATCATTCTTACCTAAAGTTCAATTTTATCAGTAATTAATCTTGCCATTCATATTTATCATTAACTGAACAAAAAATTCTCCATTTTTTCCAATCTCCTTTAGATGTGTCTCATAAAAGTCCTGTTCTTCTCTTTTAGCAGATGTCATAGGGGTGTTTTTTGTTGGTTTTTTTTTTTTTTAATTTTTTTCCCTACTCCTTTTTCTCTGTAACAAACCTCATATGTTAAGTACATGAACCAGGGAGAGCACATGACTCAAACCTAACCAGTCTGACACCCAACTAGAAACTGTTTCAGGAAAGGGAACAATTCCCACGTGGGTCAAGGTGCTTTTCCACAACTTTTTTCTTTCTTTCTTTCTTTCTTTCTTTCTTTCTTTCTTTCTTTCTTTCCTTTCTTTCCTTTCTTTCTTTCTTTCCTTTTCTTTTTTTTAACTAGAACTGGTAGGGAAGACTGTCTTTTGCCCCCGGAACTACAGTGCTTTAAGGTGCGTATGGGACCACATATTCTCTACAACATAGGTTAGTACTTCTCAATCAAGGACAATTTTATACCAAGGGAACAGCTAGCAATGTCTAGCACATTTTTGGTTATAAAAACTGACCAGTGGGGGTGCTAATGGCATATAGAAGGTACAGGCCAAGGATACTGCTAAATACGTTACAATGCACAGGACAATTTCCTCCCACAAAGAATTTTCCAGCACAAAATGTCAAGTACAGAGGTTGAAAAGCTGAAACAGATAAAGCCCAATTGCAAGAGAAAAGAAGGAAGTTCCACCTAGTAGCAAAGTGAAGAGGTTATTTTTTTTTAAAAAGTCCTGACAACACTGCAGGAGGTCTAGATACATACATGCCCAATACTAGCTCCTACCCTATCACTTTCAGTATATGAATCAATAAATCCCTTTGGGCTTAAGCTAGTAGGCAGTAAGTTTCACTTATATGGCAAGAATCATTAGTAATACAACACAGGGATAGAAAGCCTTATTTGCCATAATCAACTTTGGGAGACTTTTATTTTTTAGGTGCTTTTTTTTTTCTATTCTTTTTTATTTGGACTTTTAAAATGTAACTTATCTTCTGTAATAACACAGAATATAGGCAGATACATTTTAAATTCTATTTGTAGCAAAATTAACACCTTTTTCAAAAATGTTTTTAAACTTACATTTATCTAACAAAGTAAAAAAATAAAGCATACATTTGATTCCCTTTTTCTTTCTTTTTTTTAAAAGATTTTATTTGAGAAAGAGAGCATGAGCAGGGGGAGGGGCACGAAGGAGAGGGAGAGAGAGAGAATCTCCAGCAGACTCTGCTCTGAGCACAGAGTCCAATGTGGGGCTCGATCTAATGACCCTGAGATCATGACTTGAGCCAAAATCAAGAGTCAGACCCTTAACTGACTGAGCCACCCAGGCACCCTGATTCCCTTTAACAAAAAATGAGAAAGCCCATACTTTTATTTCTCCTCATCTCCATTTTTGCTTCTCTAATTTAATCAGTAGTCATACACCTTTTTCTTACCCTTTATAGAATACATGTCTTTTAAATTTTGAAGCAAAAGATTTTTTTGGAAATTTACTCTCAAGATTGTAATCGTATTTGCTATGATTATTAGACTTCACCTATGGTATATTCAACTGGTTTTAATGTTCATTATCAACCCTTTTCTGACACAATTTCTCTTTTCTTGGGTTAATCATGTAAATTCATATCTTCTGATCTGGGATACTACTTTGAATAATACTTTTCAGGAATGATACCATGGTGGTTACTCTCTTTTCTAGAACATTATTGCTTTCACAAATGAACACCTGCCTAGAAAGATTTCTACAGTTGGAGGATATCAACTAATCAGTTATGTTTTAATATTGGAGAGGTCCAAGGCCAAACTGATATTCATTTGTCCAATAGCAATCTGTGCTCTTTACTTGTATACGTGTAGAATTCTCCATTAAATGTCAAAATATCACCAACATATGCAGAATCTCCTTTCATTAATTTTCCCTAGAATACATTATGTGCTGACTTTGGCATCTGAACCAATTTTAGATCAAATATGTTTTCTTTTGTGGGATACCTGGGTGGCTCAGTCGGGTAAGCGGCTGCCTTCAGCTCAGGTCATGATCCCAGGGTCCTGGGGTCGAGCCTCACATCGAGCTCTCCGCTCAGAAGAGTCTGCTACTCCCTCTCACTCTCCCTCTGTGCTCTCTCTCTCTCTTCTCTCTCTCAATTAAATAAAATCTCTTTCTTTACTTACAGCTTTGAGTACTGCCTCTGATCCATTTATTCTGTTTTATTCTCTGGAAATACATATTACTCATAAAATAAAATCTATAGCAGTGTTAATTCCATGTTTATAGCTTACCCCTCATTCTTTAAATTTTTCTCCTTTTCCTCTAGTCTTTGTTTTCAAATGAATTTTTTACATCTTTCATTCAGTTTCCTATACTGTCAAGACTTTATTTAACAGTATCTTCAGTATACTTATAATGACACTTTTTTTTTATAAGGAATATTTTTCAAAGACCATCAAATGACGTTTTTTCTGCTCATCCATCCTGAAATGAAGATTTATTCAAATCTAGTATGGGAAAGGACAATCAGACTGCCCCCACTTTCCTCTCAATTCATACAAAAAATGAACAGCGAAACATCTTCTAAACTCTGAAGCTGAAAGAACAAGCTGATATTTAAGCATTTTCCTGTGAGACACTGGATAAAACAAAGAGAATCAAATAGTTGAGAGACAGTTGCTGCATGGGAATCAAAGATAAGGAAAATGGTGTAAGACATACTCCTAAAACTACAAAACATTGTTGAAAGAAATTAAATAATCCTCAATACATAGAAAGACATCCTGAGTTCATGGATTAAATATTGGTAAGATAACGTAATGGTCTGTAATTTCAAAATGATCTCCATCAAAATCCCAACTGGCTTTTTTGAAGAAACTGACAAGCTGAGCCTAAAATTCAAAGTACCCAGACTACCCAAAACAACCTTGAAAAAGAACATCAAAGTCGGAAGATTTACACATCCCAATTTCAAAACTTACTACAAAACCACAGTAATCAACACAGTATGTACTTGTGTAAAAAGAGACCTATATATCAATGGATCAATCATATTACACACAAAAATTAATTCAAAATAAATCATGGACCTAAATGTATGAGCTAAAACTATAAAACTCTTGGGAAAAAAAACAAATGAAACCTTTGTGACCCTGGATTAGGTAATGATTTCTCAGATACACCAAAAGCACAGCACAAAAGCACAAAAGCAAAAATAAACTGGTCTTCATCAAAATTAAAATGTACTGCAAAGAATGACATGAGGAAAGTAAAAAGATAACTCAGAGGGGAAAATATTTTGCAAGGTATATGCTTGATAATATCCAGAATATATAAAGAACTCTTACAACAAAATAATTTTAAAAATCCCAATTTAAAAATAGGAAAGAATCTGAATAGCTTTTTCTCTAAAGAAGATATACAAACGGCCAGTAAGTACATGAAAAGATGCTCAAAATCATTAGCCATTAGGAAATACAAGTCAAAACCACAATGAGATACCACTTCATGCTCACTAGGATGGCTATAATAAAAAAGACAGAACACAAGTATTGGCAAGGAACAGAAACTGAAATAAATCCTCATACAAAGTAAAATACTGTGGCCACACTGGAAAACAGTATGGCAGTTCCTCAAAATGGTAAACACAGAGTTACCACATGACCCAGCAAAAGGTATATACCCAAGAAAATGAAAACACGTCCACACGAAAACTTACATACAAATGTTCACAGCAGTATTCATAATAGTCAAAAAGTAGAAATGACTCAAATGTCCATTAATTGATGAATATATAGATAAAATGAGGTGCACCTGTGCAATGGAATATTATTTGGCAACAGAAACGAATAAAATTCTGATATATGTTACAACATGGATGAACCCTGAAAGCAATGTGCTAAGTAAAAGAAGCCAGTCATAAAGATCACATACTGTTTGATTCCACTTACATGAAATGTCTAGAATAATCAAATCTATAGAGAAAGCAGATTAGTAGCTATCTAGGGCTAAGGGAAATGGGGGGAGGGGTTGGAAATGAAAGGTAAAGGGTACAGGATTTATATTTTATATTTTTAAATTGTGGTAATGGCTACACAACTTTGAGTATACCAAAAGCCATTTGACCGTACAGTTTAAATGGATCAATGTATGGTACATGAATTATATCACAATAAAGCTGTTTAAAATAAATAAACAGAAGTGGGGGATAAGTAAAATTGCTAGAACTGCAGCTAATATTTATTCATGTTCCTAATAATTTCTTCCTTAAAAAAGCCTTTGTACTAGACATCTTATTTTGCCCTAATAATCATCACCCAGGGGTGCCTGGGTGACTCAGTTGGTTGAGCATCTGCCTTTGGCTCAGGTCATGATCCCAGGATCCTGGGATCAAGCCCCACGTTGGGTCCTCTGCTCAGCAGGGAGCCTGCTTCCCCCTCTCCCTCTGCCTGCTATTCCCTCTGCTTGTGCTCTGTCAAATAAATAAATAAAATCTAAAATAAAAAAAAAAAAATCACCCAGGTAGGGGCTCCTGGCTGGCTCAGTCAGAAGAGCATGTGACTCCTGATCTTAGGGTTGTGAGTTCAAGCCCTACACTGGGTATAGAGATTATTAAAAAACAAATAAACTTAAAAAAAATCATCACCCAGGTTAGTCCAGCTGTGGACTAAAATGGGCTTTCTTGCCCACTTGCTTCTTTGGTATGAATTTTTCTGTTCAATAAGGTACTAGAAATACCTTCATTTTTTTGCTACTGCTATAATCCTAAGGACAGTAACAAATGACGCAAAAGGAAGGGGTAGGCTTGCTGTAGAGCACAAACTTGCTCCTGCCATCTGTTTCCCATATATATCTTTTGGGGGTGGGGGGTGAAAGGAGCAGGGAGGGTCAAGGGGAGAGAGAATCCCAAGCAAGCTCCACACCCAGTGCAGTGCCTGATGCAGGGCTCAATCCCACTATCCCAAGATCATGACCCAAGCTGAAACTAAGAGTCTGATGCCCAACCAACTAAACCACCCAGTTACCCATCTGTTTCCCATATTAGACACATTCTCATCCTCTAATTCAGGGACATTTCATAAATCAAGTTTTACTAGAACATAACCACATGCCAATTGTTTATCAATTGTTGATGGTTACTTTCATGCAACAGATGGTACAACCTGCAAGCCTATACTTACTATCTTGCCCTTTTTAAAAAAATTTTTTTTAATTGAAGTACAATTAACACACAATGTTACATTAGTTTCAGGTGTATAACATAGTGATTCAACAACTCTGGAACTATCTCACCTTTTAATTATGTTCGTAGACACCTGCTGTAATCAGCAAGGGTTTCATGTCATACTGCATTGCTTACAGGATAGAACACCTGTCAGTCAATATAATTTCTATATATAATCACATATCACTGTTATTAAAATCTTCTCTCATAATCTAGTTTACTTGATTCTAGAGTCATTGTTGTGTTTTAATGTAAAATTCGAAGAAAAGTTCAAAGGTTCCATTATCTTCCCAAAATTTTACCTGGAGGTAAAATCCATTCACTCTCACTTAATACTTACTAAGCATTACTATGTTCTAGGCATAGTGCTAGATATGAAAGATTCAACCATTAACAAGCTAGAAATAATTCTTGTCCTCACAGAGCTTACAGTCACAAAAAAGAAAAAAACAGAATGAAACAAAATAGATTGTGATAGGTGTCCAGAAAAATAACAAAAAGCTAAGACCAAAAATAATAATGAAAGACATCACCTTCTGATTCTTCAGGCAGAAAAATCTCTGTGAGACAATGCTTAAAATGAGCTCTTAAAGAGGAGTAGGAACTAAGAAATCAAAGAATGAGAAAAGCATTACAGTGAGAGACCAAAAATAACATGACAGATTCAAGGAACTGAAAGAAAACAAGTATGGCCAAAAAATAGAAAAAAGAGAGATTTGTATAAGATTATATCAGAGAAGCAGGCTAGGGCCAGATCATGCTGGGCTCTATAACTATAGTAAGAAATATGAATTTAGGGATGCCTGGGTGGCTCAGTCGGTTAAGCGTCTGCCTTCGGCTCAGGTCATGGATCGAGTCCCACATCAGGCGCCTTGCTCAGGGGGGAAGCCTGCTTCTCCCTCTGCATGCTGCTCCCCCTGCTGGTGCGTGCGAGCCTGCAAGCACTTGTGCACACACGTTCTTTCTCTCTCTCTCTCAAATAAATAAAATATTTAAAAAAAAAAGAAATATAGACTTACTTACAAGTAGAGAAGGTATTAAAGGATCTTGAACAAGGATATGACATGATACAAATTATATTTCAAGATCACCCTTGTTACCATATAGAGAATGGAATGGAGGGGGACATATATTAGATATATAGTCAGTGCAGTATTTCACGGAAAAGATAATAAAAATTGGTCTCAAAGTGGTGGTGGAGAGCAATCAGAGGAGACAGAAAGTAGGATGATTCAAAATAACCTGTTAGTTAGATATGTATGGTCAGGAAGAGGAGGTGAGACAAATGACCCCAATGACCGAGGCTCGAGCAACCAGATAATTAATGATGTGATTTAATAAATGACTGGGTGGCCAGACGGGAGGGGATTAGGTAGAAAATAATAATATTTTAAACCAGTAAAATTTGAAGTATCTGAGTTTCCCGGGTGGAGATGATTACAAAACCTGGGAACTTCAGGGAGAAGTCTAAATTGGAGATACAAATTTGACATTAAAAAAGAAGACATTTGAAATCAAGCAAACAAATTTGTGAATACCCATTTTTTCCGTAACAGTAGAAAAGGTAATAATAGTGACCTTTCTTCACTTCTCTATCTTCCAGGAGAAAAGAAAAAAGGACCATGTTCTGAATGGTGACAATGGTGACAAGAAGAAGAAAAGGAACTGATAACACCAGTTGCTGTCAAGGGTAACTGAGTGGCTAAAGATGAATGAGAGGGAACTTTTTTTTTTTTTTTTTTAAGTAGACTCCACGCCCAGCAAGAAGCCCAATGCAGGGCTAGAACTCAGGACCCTAAGACCAAGACCTGAGCTGGGCTCAACAGCTGGAAGCTTAACCAATTGAGCCACCCAGGCACCCCAGGAAGGAAGCTATTTTTATAATGTATCTTTCATATCTTTTTTTATAATTTTAGCATGTGAATGTTATAACTTTTTTAAAAATTACACAAATTAAGGAGAATCCACCAAAATCTAGACAGAGGAGCTAGGTAAAAAAAAGCAGGCCTTTAGGGGCACCTGGGTGGCTGTCGTTAAGCGTCTGCCTTGGGCTCAGGGCGTGATCCCAGAGTCCTGGGCTCCCTCTCTCGCTTGTGTTCCCTCTCTCGCTGGCTGTCTCTTTCTGTCAAATAAATAAATCTTAAAAAAAAAAAAAAAAAAAGCAGGCCTTTATACACCTAGATTATTACTGTTTTCTTAAACCCTCAAGGAATTTACACATGAAAGGATGGGGTGCCTGGGTGGCTCAGTCAGTTAAGTGTCTGACTCTTAAAGAAAAAAAAAAAAGAGTCTGACTCTTGATTTCAGCTCAGGTCATGATCTCAAGGTTGTGAGATCAAACCCCAAGTCAGGCTCTGTGCTCAGCGTGGAGTCCGCTTCAGATTCTCTCTCTCCCTCTACCCTTCCCCCCTTCTAAAAAAATAAAATTTGGGGAAAAAAAAAAGAAAGGGTAAAATCATCAGTACCTACTGAAGTAACAAATTACTGTAACAAGTCAAAATTAATCACATTTTCAAAAGATTTATGAACTAGAAATGACTTTGTGTTCAACCATCCAATCCCTCTCATCTTGCAGGTAAGTACATAATCAGAAATACACATTATAATTAAGGATACTAAATATCAAGCTTTGATTTCAATATTTTAAATGCAAATCATCATTATTTTCTTCATCCTCATCCTCCTCCCCTTCTAGCCAACACTGGATTTACTTTACTGGCCATGTATACCATGAAACTAAGTGCTCAAATGTCCCAGTTAAACCTCTTCTATTCCCTCAGTTTTCTAAGACCTCGACCTGCTGCTTCAGCTAATTTGTTACATAAAAGATACTAAAAACTTAAAATAACCTTCTACCAACTTTCCACAATGTAATTGTTAAATCTGAAATCAGATGCCTTGGTTCTAATTTGGTAAATAAACTGAATTCTGTTCTGTCAAATGAATAAAAAATATTCCAGTAACATTAAGACCACTGCAGTGCTAAAGCATGCAAATTATCAACCAAAAGGCTAGATTTACAGGGCATCTATTATATGCACCCAGCACTATGCTATATACTTTATAAACATTATCTTACCCAGACACCCTGTGAGACAAACATTATTCCTATTTCACAGGTAAGAAAAATAAAGCTAACAATAGTTAGGTAATTTCCTAAGACAATATATCTAGAAATGTGTGAATCATGACTCTAAAATCTATATGCTTTTTACTAGACCAATAGTTTTCAAACTTTTTGGTCTCAAGACCCCTTTCATACTCTTAAGAATTATTAAAGATCTTTTATATGGATTATTTATATGGACAAATCTATTGATATGTACCATATTAGTAATTAAAATTAAATGTTGTAAAACTTTATTAATTTTGCATTTACACTAACTCCACTACATATCAATATAAATTTTTTATGAAAAAATAACTTTTCTAAAACAAAAATAAATGACAGGAGTGTACTATTTTAAACTTTAAAAATTAAAATAAATTTCTTTAATGTCGACTTTATAGACAGCTAGATTTGTATAATTATTTCTGCACTGAATCGTGTAAACTTTGGTTTGAAGTATATGAAGAAAATCTAGATTCAGAAGATACACATTTGAAAAAAAAAGGAAGAGTATTGAAATAGCCTTTTAAATAATTGTAGATGTTCTTTGCTACTACATCAAAACTCAGTAAGTGGTGACTTCTTAAAGGATGGCAGCAATGTTAAATCTAAAACCATATCAATAATTTTTTTCTATTGAGTTACACTGAAATCCATTGGTTTCTCTTGTACTTTAAATGGATCTTTTATTGATGCATGATTTTGAAACATCATGCACTGATCATTTGAAAAATACAAGCTGAGTTATACAGATCTTCCAAATGTCAACATATTTCGTTATACCAAAAAAAAAAAAAATCACATTTGGTAATATCAACAATCTGACCAGAGAAGTCTTTAAATATCGGGAAGCTGTCAAACTTAGTGAGAGAAGCTGTCAACCTTAGAGCGACGAAAACGAATTTCCCAAATTCTAATTTTTAATTCAAGACTTGAATTTTTTTAATTGGCAACAAATACTACCAATTATTTTCTGTGAAGTCACAGGCTCACTTCATTCTTTTTCCAGAAAATTTCTGTCAAGTATCTAAATTGGAATAACCATAGTTTGTCTGTAAGCTGTTCTTTCAAGTAAAAATGGTGTTCCATGACAAAAGCTGCTAGTCTGGCTTACCACTCAAACAACTATACAAATGTTTTCCCTTATATTCCCTTCAGAATGCAGAAGAACATTATGCAAAACCTATATTATGTCACAAAGAATATCAAAAAGTACTCAATATTAAGACAATAAAATTAATCATTTCTACAGCTTCATCAAAGACATTAAGTGAAACTAGTTTTTTTTTTCTTTTAACTACAAGTATGTGGCAGTGACTACGCGATGAATACTAGTAGTTGCAGTGCATTGATTCATACTCAGGTTCCAACAATTTTACCCCCCATTGCTTCTATACCATTGGCAAAAATGTGAGCATAGTGAAAAAGGCAAGCAATGACTTTATATTATTACAAAAATAGTTTTGATTTCACCTGCCCCCTAACTAGTGAGAAAACAGGAAATTCTAAGTATTAGAACCAACAGAGCTCCAGCTTCTACAGACACCTTCAAGTCCCATCCAAGCAGGCTGTAAAAAGGGAGAATTTTTGTATTTTCTCTCATAAACAGTATTATACTACTAAAACTCACATACACATATAATATTACATCCATCAGACTCCTAACCAGCTCTACCTTCTCATTATTTTCAAAGCTACCCCCACTTTTAATAGCATGTTAAACTGACCTTTGCCCATCCAAGTTTCTGCTTCATATAGCAGCCAGACTGAGTCTTTTAAAATCAGATCATGTCACTCCTCTGCTCAAAATCCTCACTTCCCATTTTGCTCAGACTAAAAGCCAAAATCCTTTAACAATGGTCTACAAAAGTTCCACATGCTTATACCCACAGCCACCTCTCAAATCTCCTATCTCCTACCACTCTCCCCCTTGGACCAGCCACACTTGGCCTTCCTCCTACCCCTTGAACATGGTATCTTTACATTTGTTATTCTCTATCTGAAACTCTGTTCTGCCAGATATCTGCTCCTTAATTTTCTTTAGGTAACTTTAAATTTCTCTTATCCCTGATGTCTTCCCTGACCCTGACCTCAATGAAATACTACTTCCCCTTGCCTGTACACCCAGCACATTCTATTCTCCTTACCCTGCTTTATTTCATTCCATGATATTTCTCATTATCAGTCATACCACATATCTATTAGTTTATTTTTTATCTTCCCCCATTAGAATGTAAGCTCCATGAGAGCAGGGACTTTGGCCACTTTGTTCACTGCTATAACCCCAGCATCTAAAACACTGTCACATATTAGTTCAGCATGTATCTGTTAAATGAAGGAATGAATGAACAAAGAAAAAATTACTATAAAGAACCATTAGAACAGTGTTAAAATTTTTTACTCTCCAAAAAGCATTCCATCCCAAAACAACACAGGTCTCCACATGATTCTCTATGAAAGCCAACCAAAGGATATATACACTTAAGAAGATACTCAACACAGCACAGGTGGTTTTATAGAATTCAGTATAGTGCTGAGTAAGAGAACACAAGCATTAACATACCTGATAAACATCTACAGCCAAGAATTCAAATACACTAAACCAAGTTACACCACTAGGTTAAAGATGACTTGTAGGAGAGTCAAATAAACCTAACCATTAAAGGTTAGGCAGTATAAATTCAAGTATCAGATAAAACTTCAACAGAAGTACTATCTAAACCTCAAGAACAAGAATGTCTTCTGCTGAAAGGTACTTAACACCACAAGTGAGAGTAAGGTACTGGTATCAATGGGTATTACTATTATATGAGCCTTTGGAGTTAAAATAGTTCAAGTGCAGTCTCCCAATTGAGATTATAATGCCTCATGAGGTAGATATTATTGTATCTACTTATTTCACTAGTTAAGTAAATAGTATAATTTCATAAAAACCAGTTTGTAGAGAAGCATGGTCTCAAAGTTAGATCTAATTCCAAATACAGAGACGGTCTTCTGGTTTTGCAGATAATCTCTGGGATTTGAACAAGAGTAACAGGCTCAAGAATAGGTGGAAGTTCAACTCAGCTATACAGTTAAACGTCAAATATCCTGATAACATATACCATTCATAATTTTCAGACAGGAAAAAGACCTTTTCTCTTTTCCCTACCCCATTTTACATGCTTCAGTACTGCTCTAAAACTGGTCTTCCATCTATCCCCCAGTGAAATAAATAGCATGTGAACAAGAACGCACTGCTTGGTCTGCCCAGCCCCTACTAATTTTTGAGGAACTATGCTCATTTTCTAGAACCCAAAGCATCCTATTACACTGTACATTGTACTCTGCATTAGAGTTCTATGACTCAATTAACTTGGGACAGAGTGCCTAGAATTCTGTTACTCATCAAGGAGTCCTCCAGAATTCTCCTGCCTTAATGAGGATGCAAAGAATGCAACATGGTCAATAACTGCTCATTTCTGCTTTCTTTTTTGCCAAAGTTGAAAGGTCAGAATTCCTGCTCCTATTATAGCTCAGTACAGGAAAAGAGAGAAGAGGATTCCCCCCACCCTCTTATGAGGTAGCTCTGCAGATGTGTTCACATCACAATTCTAAGTGTGAAGAAACATTCTAATACTTATAGTGATGCCATCATGAAACATATTCACTTAACCCAAGGACAGTCCTACTCTGTTAGGAGATGAACATGGAGGAAAAGGTGAGAGGAAGGTCATATCCACCTTGTCATAAAAATTAACTGAATCAACCCTGATAGATCAGTGAAGTGACAGATTTCACTGCCAAACCATCCTCATACCAAGCGAAGGTGCAGTACACTTTAATGGATTATCCTGAGCCTCCAGAAACTACTTCATTTTTTTTCTAAGACAAACTGAGGTCTCCCTTTCAAAAACAAAGTCCAGAAAAGACACAAAACATGAGGAGAAAAATACAAAACTATTACTGTTCTTTTAAAGATGCGCCATCATTTTAACATTGCTGGCTAAAATTGTTCACCTAAGGCTTAACTTAAGATTCTTTTTTTTTTTTTTTTTGCCGTAACTTTATAGTAACTTCTCAAACAGACGTAAAATGCATTATTTTCTTGCATCACCCATCATAAAGATTTTAGTGACAAACACAAAGCAGAGAAAATATCAAAAGGAAATTTAAAGATGTATATAGAATAAGCCAAAATAAACCTACCACATAGGCACCGAACAGATTATCCTATTGCCTCAATTCTCAAACATAAATTTTTAATCATTCTGAAATTATGATGTTTTAAAATCCCTGTCTGAAGAAATCTGCCAGCCACCAGGCAGAGAAGCTATACATATTAACCATTTCATTATCATTCCCTTGAGTTACCAACATTGGCAGCAATATTCTCAACTGAAATTTAACTTACATTTGAAATTTCTAATCACTTTGTGAAACAGCTACACAAAGATTATGCTACAACTCAGTAAAAATAAAAATTAACTGTATGGAGAAGATGGCTTGTCTCATGCCAGGCACTGTAATTAAAGAAAGTAGAAACTGCCAAATCTCTCAGAATACATCAGAAATTTCTCACATCTAGGAAAGGCTGGTTTAAGCAATTCACACATCAAGGACTTTCATTACTCTGGTACCTAAAAGTTTCTAATGAATGTCCAAGGGAAAGTACTTTACGTCTAAGGATGTTTAACTCAAGGGAAAAAACAAAATTACAAGTTTAACAAATACGAAGCGCAGTCAAAATCAAGAGTGTTCTATATGCTTCATAAGCACTCTCAATTCTAAAGGCGCTAAAGAAGTAAAATTCATTACCATGAATTATTAAAAAAAAAAAACAGAATGTCACTATGATATTTTAACTACCAATGGCAAAAAGTGACTCAGAAAAATTTTTACAATGTGAAAAAAGGTTTAACTTAAACTTTAATTTTATACTAAAGAAAGAAATAATATTAACTAAAAATACACTAAAGATATAAAGTTTAATAAATTTGTGTATATTTAATGTATCTTTCCCCCACCCAAAAAAATGCTTTTACTAAATATACAATGAGTCATAATCATTTGGCGTATCTGAACACAGTATATTCTGATGTTATACCTCTTACTGTATTTAACTTACATTTCAAAGATATGTTTGGATCCAAACACAGTATTCCTCAAATTAACTCAGATAAAGCAATTCATACTCAACCAACATTTTACCACAAAAAAAGCTCGATCCTTGCTCCTATTCAAGTCAGTAATTTGTAAACACACGTTACATATGCACTCCAAAAAAAGTCTATTGAATTAGAGATCACAGGACACTCAAAGAACTAATGAATACTGAGCTAAACAGTGACCAAATTAAGGTTCAATAAGCTTTCCAGCTAGGTAGAATAAAGGATCAAAACTACCGAGATAAAATTTAATAAATGTAAACTCCTGTTTAAAAAAAAAAAAAACTGCAAGAAGAGACAGAATGGAGAGACAGCCAATCACTTGAGAAAAGGCAGTATTAAAAACTTAACATACTCTGGCAATGTACTATTTAATGCATGCTTTTTAGTAATATAACGTATATTGCTTAGAGCAATAGCATCTCCTTTTTGTCTTTACTTCTAAGGTTAGTCTTGAGCACCAACCTCAAAGGGAAGAATTAACAAAACGGAGTTTCATTAAAAGAAGTTGATTAAAATTTTCATTTACTTATTTAACATAATTCTATAGTATTTACTATTTCAGGGGCCATCTTAGCACTTTATAAACCAAGCCCTATGAGGAATGGATACAGAAGTTAGGAATGTTTAACCTAAAGATAAGAACAAGATTTAGCTCTTGTCAAATATCTAAAGGGCTATCACGTGGATGAGGCAGCCCACTTATTTGTGCCATTACATAAAAAAGAAACAGAACAAAGAAGAGTGAGAGATTTGGGCTCTACAGAAAAACTCTGAAAGCTGTCCAATGGCAAAATCTCTCCAGAAGGCAGGCGCCTGGGTGGCTCAGTCAGTTAAGCATCTGCCTTTGGCTCAGTTCATGATTCCAGGGTCCTGGGATAGAGCCCCACATCAGTCTCCCTGCTCTGTGGACAGCCTGCTTCTCCCCTCTTCCTGCTGCTCCCCCTGCTTGTGCTCTCTCTCTGTCAAATAAATATATAAAATCTTGAAAAAAATAAAAAGGGGCTACTATAAGGACTAAATGAGAAAATATAAAAGAACTTTGTTGTAAATTACCACACTACACATTATTAGAATTTATTTCTGTGCAGTACAGTGGGTCCTAATCAATGGAAATATTTACAGAAGTTGACCACTGACTTCAGTCCCAGCTATTATTTCAGTCCCCAGCTTTGCAATTTATACCAAGTATGCAACTTTAGCAAAGTTTCCTTGCATCTCTAGGTTTCACTTTCTTCACCTTTAAAATAAGGATAAAACAATATGCTTTGCAAGGTTATTGAGAATTAAATGTGATAATGTAGGTAACATTTAGCGTAGTGCTGACACACTCAGTAAATTGTGTTTATGATGATAATAATCATCATCATGTTGCAGAAGGAATCTCTCTGCTGAATATAAAACTATGTGGTATGATGTGGTATGACTGTACAGCTTTGCTATGCACCTGTATGAGTATGTGAATCTGCTATGCACTTATCATGCTATAACAATCCAAATATAATATATAGCTTATATTTGTTTGGTGACTTAAAAAGCATTTATCTTTTGTAATGTGAAGGAAAAAATATTCTTAAAATCTAAATAAAGTATCCAGGTTAGTAAAAATATCAGGAATAAAAATAATGCAATGGAGAAATTATGCGGCTACAGAAAAAAAGGGACTAAAGAAGTAGCACATTAAATATAAGCTATTCTTCCTAGGAGACTTCACAGGAGATGAGAAAAAAACAATTACACTTTCCAGAGGTATATGAACCACTGGTTACAATCATTAGAAATACCAACAATACGAAGGCAGCTAAGTACAATGCAAACATTTGGTATATCAAGGCAATTTAAAAAGTGAAGTTGAGTGGACGAAGGACAAGAATTTAAGAGATTTAGGATTCTATTTACTTTGAAGAGAATTTGTATTTTAACAAACCAACTCCTAAATGTTGGATTACAGAATATGGAAGCCGAATAAGCCTATAACTCAGTACCTTGTGTGATTAACCAAGAGGATCAATTTTAAAATACCATCCTATCGTACTTTGTCAGTCATATTCATCTATCTCTTTTTTCAAAGGAAATTACCTCTCAAAAAGAAACTTCTGTTTTCACAGATATTTCAAGGTAAGTATTTTAAAGGTAATGGCCCCATGAAAATATATATATATATATCCACTTTGAAGGTCAACTCTGAAATACTTCCTAATAAATGATGATTAACCTGAAGCTACAACACATCTCCTAATACAAACTGTTTCCCGAAGGGTTAGAATATAATTACCATCAACAAGCAATATTATGCTTGTTGCAACAACAGTAAAATGATAAATAAGTGTAGGAATGAAAAACTGGGTGCAGCTTTCAGGTACTTTTTTGGGGATTTGAATTATGATAAATGCCAGTGATATTATTACAATATTGTAAATTCAGATACAAGGGCAGCTGTTAGAGAATTATACAGCCAAAAGAAATCTTATTCTCATTTTTTCAATCTCAATTTTTGCCCTAATTTTAGATAAGAAGCCTAGAGTCCAATGGAATTAAGGGAGCTTATTCCTCAGGCAAGCATTTCATTAATATGTTATATATTATTTTGAACACAGAGTTAAGTGTGTTCCGACTGAATGTATACAATTGTCATGTTCAGTTCAAAGCAGAGCTACCAACAATATTTGTCAACTACTCAATTTAAAATGACTTATTGAATGTTGAAAATATCAGTGTTTACATTAGTTTTTATTAATAAATGTACTGTTGCTTATAAGTCAACTCAATCACATATTTATAAAACTAAAGGAAAAAAATTCAGCTAATGAGTTAAGGCAGAAAGTAGAAATACAGTCCTTGAATAATAAATGATACTCTATTTTGTCATATAGGCTATGATGAAGTTACTATGAAAAATCACAGTACTATTTTTAGTCAGTCATCAAGATGAAACATTATTAGCAATTATGTAAAACAAGCAAAACACTAAAAACTCTACTCCAACAAAATTCTAGCTACTCAAGTCACTTTTTACTTGCTCTAGGTACCAAATGCCAACAAATTTCTACCGTGTGGCTTTCAGAAACCAAAGCATTCTATAATTCCATCTTAAATGCCAAGTGTAGACACTTTGTATCAAACTAAGTTTCGAAAGCAGAGAAAAACCGACAACCTGATGGCAGGTAGAAATCACAACCAGTTGCAGTCAAGTTGGGATCTATACCTGAGTAATGAAGGGCGGTGGGCTATTTATATGCTCAAGATTCGACATCCCAAGATGGGAGAGGGGGAGAGAAAGGAAAGAAACAGTTTCGTAAACAAAGGAAGAAGGCCAGGTTGGATAAGAGGCACTTTAAAATTTCTGTCAAAAATCAATATATTGAAGGCCTGTCTCAAAGATAAACAAAATAGCTTCTCAGAGGAAACTCTGAAGTGGGCAAGGAGGAAACATTCCTTTGCACCCACAAGAACCAATCCCCTGACCACTGACATGCTATTACTGAAACGGTCATGATTTACAGGCATTTGGCCCGGATGATGGGCAAAGAAGAGGAAAGAAAGGTCTGTTGGAGAGAAGCCTAGGATTCCATGGGCCTGGGGAGGCACACCCTAGATTCGGGAAAGAAGAGGTGGAGAGGGACGAGCACTCCTCACCGTGATTATCTTTCTGTCCGATATTGTGCGTGCGGATGAGAGACGACAGTCTCCTCACATCCCCCTTGAAGACGCACTCGTGTACCGGATAGTGTGCGGGGCAACTGCCTCCATCTGCGACGACAGCAATGGGATTGGTGCCCGCTAGAAGAGCTGGGGACTGGGAGGTGGTAGTCACGGAGGAACTGTGCAGCGGCAAGGCCGGGACGCCAGGGGGATTGGAAGAGGCCGGAGCTGTCTTCAGCTGCAGCCGGTGGTGATGGTTACTGAAGATCTTATGACACGCTTTGCCGCCCTTGCCGCTGCCGCCCGTCCCAATCCTGCCTCCCGTAAAGGTGCCGCCGAGGGTTGCCGCCGCTTCCTCATCCCCGGGCTCCAGCAGGTCCCCCTCTTCTTTGCTGGGCTTGTGGTCCCTCCGCAGTGAGCGGATCTTCTCCCCGGTCATCGCCGCCAGAGGCGCAGAGGGGATCCGGGAGGCTCACCGCGAGCGACGGAGCTGGCGCTGCGGCGGCGCAAGGCGATTAGAGCGGTGGCCAGGCGCCTCCAGCGCAGCATGAACTCTCAGAGCGCCCCCGAGCCCGGGACAAACGCATCTCCTGGAGGAAAAAGAGCCGGCTCTCGCCTAGGCACTAAGGGACGCGCGCTCGCTGGGGGGAGCTAGAGCTCAGGGGCCCACGATACCAGGATCCCTGTCCCCGCTGCCGCAGCCGCCAGCCTCACACCGAAAAACAGGGCACGGCCATCTTACCCCGACTTTTCTCGCGAGAGCTCCCTCGGGAGGAGGGAGGAAACACCGCGATAAGTGAGCTGCCTGCTCCCTCCCTTGTACCTTCCACTCCCAGAGAGCAACCCAGCTCCGGCGCCTGCCAGACAGCGTGTTTCCGCCCCAGGCTAATGACCAGCCGGCGGTGGCCGAGCTGCCTGCATCTGTGCAGTCTGAAACCTTGAACCTGTGCTGAGATACTCGATGCACGTTATAAACGATGACTTAAACCCTCTGACCTCTGGGCCTCCTGCAGAGTATTGCAAACTGACTCCACTGCACACAGGATATGATGTCAGTGAGATGATGCACAAGACACTCATTCAATAAACATTTACTAAGCATCTACTTTGTGCCATACACTGAGCTAGTAAAATTCATAAAACGCCACTCCTGGTTCCAAAGAGCTCGGCAGGGGAGGAAAGACAAACAATTGGGTACAATATTTCACTGCGCGACGAATGTGGGGAGCTGCATTGCACAAAAAAAATAGGGAAATTTTTAGTTTGGGGGTGTCAGAAAAGTCACTGTCTTTAGGGGCTGATCTTGGAAAACAGGCTATTCAGCAAACGGGGAGAAAGGAGGTCACTCAAATTTTTGTTAGATAAATGAATTTCAAGCAGTTGTTTCAAGCCGGGGAATGGATGCTAAAGGATGGCAAATAATAATTATGTAACTGGGATATCACTGGGCTAGTTCCTGGCCAAACTCGACCCACCGTCAAATTCTAAGCCTAAATCTAACATCCCTGAAGTCTGGACCAAATAACTAAAGCTGTGGGGAACTAGAAGGGAGGAGAGTTAGCTAGATACCCTAAAGGTTTTCCTTCACCCATTTATCTCTCCAAAGTCCCATTTACACTGACAGTTGCTTCTCTCAAATCTCTTCTTTCTTAAACTTCATTGCCACCTCCATTCCCCCTCAAATAAATAAATAACTTGTAGGAATAGGCCTCTCTTCATCCTTCCCTGCCACTCAGGTTTTCACTTCCCATCTTTCAAATCTGTTCAAATCAAATTATTACTGCTGTTCTTTTCTTTCTTTCTTTTGTGGGTTTTTTGTTATTGTTGTTTTTTGTTTTTGCTTTTGTGAAGGGTGAGAGTTGCTCCAATTCTGTTCAAGCATTACCTAATCACCTCAAAGAATCCTACTCAGAAAGCAAGAGAGACTGAACACATACATACAAAAACATTTGTTCTTCTTTCACAAGAGCCAATATTTATTAACTTTAAGACAAGCAGTATGCTTGGCACTTTATATGCTGTTATCTCCATGTGATATTTTTTTTTAAGATTTTATTTATTTATTTGACAGAGATAGAGACAGCCAGCAAGAGAGGGAACACAAGCAGGGGGAGTGGGAGAGGAAGAAGCAGGCTCATAGCAGAGGAGCCTGATGTGGGGCTCGATCCCCTAACGCTGGATCACGCCCTGAGTTGAAGGCAGACGCTTAACCGCTGTGCCACCCAGGCGCCCCCATGTGATATTATTTTTAATCTTCTCTCGACAGTTGAAAAACCAGGACAATTCTTCAAAGCTGGAATGTAGCACAATCCAGCCTGATTCCAGAGCTAGAAAGATAGGAAAGGGCCAGGTCATGCAGGATTTTCATGTCTTCTTAAAAGGTTAGAATTTATCCCACGAGAAATGGATAGCCTTTTGGGGATGTTGAATAGGGGAATAGCATGATAAGATTTGCCTTTTAGAAAAGTCACTCACTCTCCCGTACTTTAGAAAAGTATGTATCAAGAATAAATTACAGAGGGGCTATTCTAGAGACAAGGAAATGACAGACTACTGCATAAATCAAAAAATTAGTGTGTTAGTATATGCATGTAAAAGTCTGGCAAAATATATACATCAGACCGAGTCAACAGTGGTTATCTTTGGAAGATGAGATTGCTAAATCACATATTTCTTACATTGCTTGAATATTTTTTACAAAGAAAAAGTATTTGTTTTTATTAATCAGAAAAAATTGATTTTTAAAGAAGTATGCAGTAATTCAGATGATGAGAAATTAGGAGAGCCATGGTGATGCTAGAGGAGGTAAGAGGTAAAAAAAAATTAGTTCAATTTTGGCATATTGAATTGAAGCTTCTTGTTGCTCACCCAGAAGTAGTTAGATGGTATATATTTTGAATATTTTGAAATAACCCTAGGAGGCAGAGATCCGGGTTAAAATTCAGGAGTAATTGATACCATAGAAGTCTGAGTTCCCCAAGGAGAAATGTGTAGTGTGAGAAATTAAGGTCCAGTTTAGAATAAAACAGCAACATATAAAGGATGTGTATAAACAGAGTGGCCAGTACCCTGTTATGATTAAAACCTACACCAAATATTCTACCATTATATCTGAGAAGTATACTATCACTGGATCCAGAATTTAAAAGTACCTTATTAGTGGCTGCCACCTGTGGATAGATGTGAAACCTCCTAAGTGTTACCCTAGTAAAGTCAAACACTGCAGACATCAAAAAATAATATTCTGCCCTTATTTTTAAGGGTTCAACAGTATAATTAGTGAAAAATGATATAGAAATATAAGACTATAATACATCATGAAAAATACAAGAATTGAAATTATGTGAGATCCTGACATGATACAGAAGAGGAATTATTAATTCTGGAAGAAATGAAAATCAGGTGATCAGAAGTCTTTCTGAAGGAGATAATTGTCTGAATTGAAAGAATGTATGACTTTTGGGTCATTGGACTAATTGGGCACAGGGGAAAAGTTAGGTAATAATAATTACAATAATAATAATTATCATTTACTGAGAACTTACGATGTATTAGGCATTGCTTCAAGCAAGTTTCAGTAACTATTTTATTTAATCTCACAAAAACTCTAACAGGTACTTACTGTCCCCATTTTACAGATGAGGCAACTGAGGCACAGGAAGTGATCATCCAGCTGAGGAGTAGAGGTAAAAAGAATAGTATGTATAAATGCAGCATTATATTTGACAATCATTGGAGCATAGCACGTGACAGGAAAAGTGGTGGCAAATAAGACTAGAAAGGAAAGCTGGTGCTGGATTACAAAGAGCAAGTGTAAGACATTTGGACAATACATGCTAGGCAGTGGAGAGTTTGTAAAGGATTTCAAACAAGTAAAGACAGGATCACATTTAATTGCCATAATGTATAATCAACCCACATTCCAAAGATAGGAGACTCCGCCAAACTTTCCAGCTTTGCCTCCTACCACGTTGCCAAACTCATTCCTCATTCTAACCAAAACAATCTGCTGAAGTCCCTCATCCTCTCTCATGTTTCCATGCCTGTGCACACAATGTCCCATATGTCCCAAACCCATTTCAATTTCATTCACCTAGATATCTCCTTCGGCCTGTCAAAAATTAGTTTAGGGGTGCCTGGGTGGCACAGCGGTTAAGTGTCTGCCTTCGGCTCAGGGCGTGATCCCGGCGTTATGGGATCCAGCCCCACATCAGGCTCCTCTGCTATGAGCCTGCTTCTTCCTCTCCCACTCCCCCTGCTTGTGTTCCCTCTCTCGCTGGCTGTCTCTATCTCTGTCAAATAAATAAATAAAATCTTTAAAAAAAAAATTACTTTAGATTCTCTCTCTTCTTAGCACAAGTTTTTTTTTTTTTTTAAAGATTTTGTTTACCTATTTGACAGAGAGAAACAGCGAGAGAGGAAACACAAGCAAGGGGAGTGGGAGAGAGAGAAGGAGGCTTCCTGCCAAGCAGGGAGCCCGATGTGGGGCTCGATGTGGGCTCAATGTGGGGCTTGATCCCAGGACCCTGGGAACATGACCTGAGCAGAAGGCAGACGCTTAACGGCTGAGCCACCCAGGTGCTCCCCCTTTTTTTTTTTTAACTTGGCATAGAATCCAGGGGTCCAGGAAATTACATCAAACTAAACCTCTAAATAAATTTAGCATGTCTTTCTATTATGAATGTAGGTCACAAACCACCAAAGTATTAGCAGTACTTGTGCCTTTGCAATCACAAGAAAACACAGATATTTCTGTATCACATTACAATTACTACAGATATCTCAAAATATCATTTACACTCATCACTACCTCAAACTTATTTTAATAATTATTTCCATTACTGGATCTTATTCTTTAATGAATTAATAAAGAATCACATACAGTTACTATATCAAATTTTTATTTTAAAAATATTTTAATAGTTATTTCCTTTGCAATCTGAAGTATTTTATGCACTTAAAAACATCATTCTGAAAATGGGTCATACTGCCAAAGAGGTCCATAGCACAAAAAGAAGAGTTAGTACAAACTTCTAGTTATAAAATAAATAAGTCACAGAGATGAAAAGTACAGCATGGGAATATAATAAAAAGACATTATAATAATGTATGACAAATGGTTACTACACTTAGGGTGAGCACTCAGTAATGTATAGAACTGTTGAATCACTATGCTGTACACCTGAAATTAATATAAGATTGCATGTCATCTACATTTCAATAATAAAAAAATTTTTTTTAAATGCAACTTCTTCTTAGGAGTTTTTAATGACACCTTCCCTCTCCTTCTTTCCTATCCAACACCCCACCATTCTGAATTAGGAGTCCCGCCTTTGCCTTCTTTCTGATTTCCCATTTTAACTTTTGCATGCCTCTCTGATACATCTGGTCTGCTTCCTCAATCAGTCCTCTGATCTCTCTGAGTACTAAAACTATGTTTATCACTGCTGTATGCACAGTGCCTTTCAGATGGTTAAATAGTGAATGTTTAATAGTAATAATAAACAGCTGTTGAATTAATCTATCAATTAGACTATAAAACCCCAAAGTATCTACAAGGTACCAAGACAATTGTAAATTAAGTGATGAGATGTTAAATAAATAAGTAATCCCAATCTGACAACACCGAAGTTGACTACTACTCCCTTGGATTCTTATGTGAGACCCAAGAGTAAATATTTCATTTTGGATTGTTTTTTCACTTACAAATAACAGTAAATTCAATGGAAACTGGCTTAAATTAAATGGATTTATTGACTTACATAACAGAAAGGGGCAGAGATACGTCTTCAAGAGTGGCCTGGTCTAAACTACATGTCAGTTTCTAGGTGACTCTCTGCGTGCCTCTTCCTGTTTGGAGTGTCCTCCAAAGACCAGCTTCCCTCAAGGAACAAGATGCCTGCCTGCAGCAACAGAGACCAAGTGCTCCCTCCTTCAGGTCTGGAGGGAGAGCCCACAACCACAGACATCTGGCCCCTGACATTCCTAAAAGGACCCTATCCAATCCCTGTATCCAGGAGAGTGTTGATTGGCTCAGGCCTGGGTTACCTAAACAAATCCCTGCTGGGGATGTGGTTACTCTGATCAGTTTTGTCCAATGAGCACTCATCTCTGAATCCAGCAAGTTGGGGATAAACCCTCCCAAACTGCAAAAACTATTTCATAATGGGAAATAGGTGGAAAAGATCTTAAGGAGACAAAGACAAGCAGTCAGCAAAAGTACTACACTCAGACTTAAAGTGAGATTTTACCTGGAAAAAAAAATACTTGCCTCTTGTCACAGTATCTTGGACTAAATATGATGAAATACATTGTGATTATCAATAATATCAATAGGTAATGAGTGAATAACTTCAACAACAAATATCAAACAATAAATTTACTTTTTATTTAAATGTTACCAAGATAGAATTCAATCCAACAATTCAAATTTGTAACTCAACTATCCAGTTTACTAGATAACTATCTAGTTTACTAGATAATACTCTGGTCCTACAGACTACCCCTTCTTAATTTCCCTCCTGGTGTGGCTAAGACTTCAAATAGTGGTCGATTCACTGGCACCCAATGATGACTAGAGGATTAAGCCTTATTCTCGGAATGAATATTTCTGAATTTTAGCAGAAATGTATGTATTTGTATTAGCTTTAGACAAAGCACCTAATCCCCATCATGGTGTCTTCATTTAATAAAAGCAATCATATCACAGTATGAAATTCAGAATGCCCAGTACACAATAATAAGATCTCACTGGTTATATTTTACAAATGCATCACCAGACCTACAACTAAGATTGGTAATTAACTAATCTTACTGAATCCTCCTTACTTTGTATACTAATATATTTTAAATGTAAACATTAAAGGAAGTTCGGTCTACATCTTTTTTCCCCCTCCTTCTCTGAAGGCTTGTATTTCATATTTTCACAATAATCTAAAATATGATTTCCTACACTCCATATTGGTTGAGGTAGGTCTAGAAGAATTTTGGTTGGATGGATGATACAGCTGCCTGGCTAATGAGGTTATCGTCTTGAGCGTCCCCTAACAACATTCCTAACAGTGCACTGAAAATGAAAATAACAAAACATGTAGATCAATACCTTCTTCGCACATTTTACATCCATCTCTCTAGGTCTCAGTATTTTCCTGTTTCCTCTAAATCTTCCCACTTCCTTTCTCTGAGGCAATGTTGGGCACTTTCCTTTTTTTCCCTACTCTTTCTGATCAGCGAATATTAGTGATTTAGTCAGATTTCTCTTAAATAATCAGAAAAAAATCAGAGAGGCAGAGGTTGCCAAGGAAACCAGAGCCAATAGCTGTGGAAGTTCCAGAAGGAAGGAAGGAATTCCTCTGAGACAGATTAAACACACAGACTTATGCAGGGGAGAGAGGAAAGATGCCAAGAGCGTAATGAGAAAACAAGTCGATATGAGATGAATATGAAAAGATACATTGCAACATTTATAAGTGAAATTATTTTTAGATCACCAACAAAGGCTTGAAACAAGAGACAGAAGAGGGATAGGAGTGGTTTTTTCAGTGAAAGAGGTTAAGATAAAATAAGTAGATATGTAAGAGATTAAATGGAATAGATGGATAAGGGTCAGTATTTGTGTCCATGGCTTCCTGGTTCTGTTTTATTGCCTAGAATACATCCAACTACATACTGTATCAATTAACCTAAATATTCCTCAAGAGTACATCCAACTCAACTTGTCCAATGTAGACCTTATTTCCATCAGTGATTCCACTGCCCAAACCTGTATACTGCTTCCATTACCCTTAATTCCTCCCTCTCCTTCAGCCCCTCATTCAACCAGTTACTAAATCTTGACCTTTCTACCTTTCACATAGCTTTAAAATTGAACCACTTCTCTTGATTTTACAGTGGCCATCCTTGAGTTCAGGCCACTATCACTTAAAACTGCTTCCAAACTGTTGTGTCTCTGGCTCCCATTTCCCACTCATGCGTGCATACACAGAAACCCACATCCGTTCATCCCTTGGAGTGCCAGATTTATAAGTAAAATTACAAGACATCCAGTTAAATTCAAATTTCAGATAAACAATTTTTGATAAAAGTATGTCCCAAATATTGCATGGGACAATATTGCAAGTATTGCAAATATCTATTCAAATATCTATTTGAAACACACTTATACTAAAAAATTATTTATTTTTATCTGAAACTCAAATTTAACTGGTTATCTTGTATTTTATACGGCAAACTTACCTCTCGTTTGTGTTATTTACAGTTACATATGGAGTTAAAATACAAATCCGAAAGTATCAGAATAATAACACCAAATTCAGGATAGTGGTTTCTACGGAACATGAAGGAAAAAAGTGTCTTCAGTTAAGTATCCATATGGAAATTCCATCATAGCTGTATTTGTGTTAAGCATGTAATTTTAATTTTTGCTTTTAGATTCCCCCCCTTTTTAAAGGCTGTTGATGTTCCATTTCTTAAGCTTAGTGGTGTTTATACAGATTTTTTTATATTACTATGCTTTTTGTGTGTGTTGAAAGCTTATAATAAATATTTTAAAAATATTTAATAGCCCTTTAGATAAAGTCCAAAGAACTAAACATTGGTTATAAAC
The DNA here is from genome assembly GCF_002007445.2 of Ailuropoda melanoleuca. Lineage (NCBI taxonomy): Eukaryota > Metazoa > Chordata > Mammalia > Carnivora > Ursidae > Ailuropoda > Ailuropoda melanoleuca. Next base: position 43,187,527 of record NC_048219.1, read on the forward strand.
ATCGTCATGGGTTCATTGGTTCTGTTTACCTCTCTTAGCTTGTCACTTTCAGTTTGTACACAACAGTCTGTTTGTCCTGAACAATTTTCCTCAAAAGATTGTCCATACTATTCCCTCTTGTCCTTAAATCTCAAATTAGTTGGCAGGACTTCACCGGCACCTTATCTATATCTGGGTTAGGTACTTCTCCTATGTGCTGCCAGGGAATTCAGCACCTTTACCACTACTTACATTTGTTTTCACCAAGTGTAATTGCTGACTTACTTGTCTGTATTTCCCATTAGAACACAAAGTCTAAAAGTATAGAGACTAAGTTGTATTCACCATAAAGTCTCCAGCCCCCACCAAGTGCCTGGCACCAATGGACCCTCAATAAATATTTGCTGTAGGAATTGATTAGTTAATGAATGATAGGCTGGTTTATTTAACATTCTTGAGGTATTTTATAATTTTACTTTTAACATGAACCCTATTTTATAATCAGTATCTAGGTGAAATCATAAATCTTACCACCTCATAGTGTATAGATTAGAAATCATTACCTGGAATAAAGGTCTCTTCTTTACCTGATTTTAAGATGCTTCTTAGAGTCTTTGCTTCTTAGCATTTCCTCATCTTCATTAACAGAAGAAAAGACAGATACTGGTGAAGAGTTGAGTCTAGAACATGTTGAACAGGGTAAAACAGTATGTGAAACTATATCGTAAGTATGGTATCATAAGGATGCCATCTTTACTCCAACTGTACCCTCTTTATTTATTTCCATTTCTCAAACTTTCTAATTCAGCACTTAGGGAACTCTTATCCTCACATTCTACCTTTGCAGCTTCTAAAATAGTATTGGCTATATCTGGGTTAGGTACTTCTCCTATGTACTGCCTCTAGACTCTACTCTTCAAGAGTAGAAAAATAAGAAAAATAAGTCAAGCAATTATATGATTATTGAGGACCCCTATTGCTAAAATCTAAACCTACTATGGTTCCTTGACTGTTAAGAGCATTTGGCCCAGGGAATGCAAAAAGCTATTGTTTGCAGAATGTTGGCTGGCAGTCAAGAGCTTTCTTTAGTGGCACTTATGATGATGAATTCACCATAGTCTGTGAGCTTGTAATCAGTGTGACAAGTAAAGAAATCTAATTTTGTCTGCTCCCTGTGAGTGAGTCCATTTTCCAGGGATGGACTTGAAATAGCCAAGGATAAAGCACTAATATATCAGAATTCCAATCTACAATTAATGATTGAGTGTACTAGAATTACTCATCAGCGCACCCCCCTGTAGGCAAACTGTGTACAAAGCCAAATAAGCAGAAGGCTGCTTGGTGAGTATGGAATCAGAATAAGAGGAGTCAGGTATTTGATTCTAATGTTTAATGGCATTGCATTTTGAGAGCTTGATGTGCACTCTTCCACAAGAACAAAATTCTGTCCGTGAGGCAGATGGAGACTCACAAGACTGGAGGAGTAATAATCCACTCCTCACCAGCACACCATGCTTTGATGGTCAGGGCCAACCTGTGCTTCTATGACTCATTTTTCTTTGCATTCCTGGATGACTAGCACTTCCATCCCCTAATCTCATGTACATCTACTTGTTGCTTTTAAAAAAATCTTTAGATATATTAAAACATTCCATGAGACCTCAAACCATAAAATTCCTAGAAGAAAACCCAGGGAGTAATCTCTTGGACATGGCCTTAGCAACATATTTCTGGACGTATCTCCTAAGGCAAGGGAAACAAAAGCAAAATTAAACTATAGGGACTACGCCAAAATAAAAAACTTTTGTACAGTAAAGAAACCATTGACAAAACGAAAGGCAACCTACTGAATGGGAGAAGATATTTGTAAATAATAAGAGGTTAATGTCCAAAATATATAAGAATTTATACAACTCAAAACCAAAGAAAAAAAATCTGATTAAAAAATGGGCAGAGAACCAAATTAGACATATTTCTAAAGAAGACATACAGATGGCCAACAGGGACATGAAAACATGCTGAACATTACTAATCATCAGGAAAATGTAAATCAAAGCCACAATGAGATGCCATCTTACACCCATCAGCATGGCTAGTATCAAAAAGACAAGAAATAACAAGCTTTGGTGAGGATGTGGAGAAAAAGAAATCCATGTGTAGTACTTATGGGAATGTAAATTGCACAGCCATGTGGAAAATAGGATGGAGATCCTTCAAAAAATTAAAAAATTAATACCATACAATCCAATAATTCTACTACTGTTTATTCAAAGAAAACAAAAACATTAATTCAAAAAGATATGTGCACCCCTATATTTCTTGCAGTATTATTTATAATAGCTAAGATATAGAAGTAACCTGTGTCCATCAACAAATGAGTGAATAAAGATGTGATACACATACACACGCACACACACACACACAGAGAAATACACACAGAGGGATATTTTCAGCCATAAAAAAGAGTGAGACCTTGGGGTGCCTGGGTGGCACAGCGGTTAAGCATCTGCCTTCGGCTCAGGGCGTGATCCCAGCATTCTGGGATTGAGCCCCTCATCAGGCTCTTCTGCTATGAGCCTGCTTCTTCCTCTCCCACTCCCCCTGCTTGTGTTCCCTCTCTCGCTGGCTGTCTCTATCTCTGTTGAATAAATAAAATCTTCAAAAAAAAAAAAAAAAGAGTGAGATCTTGCCATTTGCAACAACATGAAAGGGCCTAAAGGGTATTAAGTGTAATAAGTTAGACAGAAAAAGACAAATACCATATGATTTCACTTATATGGGGAACCTAAAAAAACAAAACAAATGAACAACGAACAAAAAAAGCAGAAACAGACCCATAATACCAGAGAACAAACTGGTAGTTGTCAGAGGGGATGGGTCAAAGGTATAAGCAAAATGGGCAAAGGGGACTGGGAGACACAGAATCTTTATTATTATGATTTTGCTAACTAAAACAAGGTAAGTATAAAAAGCCCATGAATTTGGTAATGATATTGAAAAAGAAAGGTTAATATGCTATGTGCAAAACAGTATTTTTAGTATAAAAAATGACTATAATGGATGTACAAGTTTTAGTGATTTTATTATAAATAAGGGACATTAATATAGAGGTTCATTTTGTTAATTCCAGAAGTATGTGTCTGTAAAATATAGATAGGTACTTTTTTTTCTATCTGTATAAGCAAGATATACAGAGAGAGTTCTAACTGAGCCAAATGCTTCCAGAAAAAAATAGGTACTGAGCCAAAATTGAATGGGCTAACCAATCCTTTTGGTAATATAGAATAGCCAAGCAGAAGATGCATCCAGCAATTGATTAGCACCAGTGGTCATATATAACAAGCACTTTAGATAGGATTCAACAATGTGTTTCAAAATAATAAAATAACCAGCTATCCCAAATATAAGAATTAACTAAAAAGTTGATCCCTCATCCTCTGATAAATAAAAACTTTAAAAATACTTTAAATGACCCTACTCAGGGAATTATAAATAAGATTCTTATATGATTTACAAAGTGAGCAATATTTGTATCAGATCAGATCCAGGAATATCACATGACATCATCTCAGATAGGTGGTTTATTGGTTATGAATAGGAACCCTGAGCCAGTCTGCTTGAGCTCACGTTACTTTAGGCAAGTTATTTGATCTTTCTGTGCCTCAGTTTCCTTATCTATAAAATGAGAGTAATAATAGTTTCCATCTCAATTGTTATTATGAGGATTAAAGAGTGAATACATGTGAAACACTTAGAAGAGTGCCTTGAACATAATAATTACTCAGTAAATGTTAATTATTATAATTTCTGGGAAAAAAAACTCATTTTACAAAAAATTAAAATCGGCATGAAAGATGTGTACGTGCAAGTTCCATTCAGGTGATACAAGGAACTTTGTTTTTAAAAAGGGCTTCAGCCTACTATTCAAGTATTAGGCATGAGTTCCCTTGAGCTATACAGTGAAATTTCATATCCTGACCGAGAATCAATTCATCGACAAATCATGTGACCTCAACCAGTAGGTTTTTGAAGGAAGGGAGTTTGGCAGTGCAGGGAGAAAGGAGGAATGTGGTAAGGTTATTGCAACCTTAGACAGTATCTGGTAAACAAAGACCAGACCTTATGGAATAAATTCCTGTTTTGACTCAGTGGATAGCAAACTGCCATCCTAATTCTGATACTAGTGATTAACTAAGGTTAAGTGTCCTTTTTAAAGCCATTGATATGCACTTCAAAGGTTTCCCCTCTAGGGGGTCTTTCTCCATCTTGGAGAAATAGCAACCTTATTTGTTCAAAACAATTCTTCATTTACGTTGGTCTTCACACCGACATTTTTACTTTATTGCTTTTTGGCATATTTATTATTCCCTAAGTAGCCTCTAGACATATTGAGCTGCCTGACTAGGCTGTACAAAGTTTCTTCTGAAGTACCAATTATTTTCTTGATAGCTTTTTGGCCATAGAATTGCAAAGGTTTTGAGTGGTCTGCCTCTATCCAATGTCATTATTTTTATTGCATAATTTTGCAGATTGTGAGGGTTACAGTGGCATATATGATACATAAGGTTATAGCATCAACCTAAATATCCCGAATTAATCATTACCCCAAAATTATTGTTATTATCCTATGTTTAGCATTTTCATCATCATAAACATTTATGTGTTCACAGCACCAGACCAGTTGTTTGGAATAAAAGGTGATATGAGAGCTATCAAAAAAGTGGTTTCTGTCAATAAGATGTTTAAAATCACTAAGGGAGAGATAATATATACATTAAAAAGACAATTAACAAGGTTGTTTAAGGTTCCTAAATATGACAGCTAAGCAAATTGTATGGTACCTTTATGATAGTATAGAAGGAACACTAAACCTATAATTGGACAACTTAGGTTTAAATCTAGATTCTACCACTTGCTTTGTTACCTTTAAAGCAGGAATAATAATACCCATCTTAAAGAATTGCACAAGAATTAAATGAATAATATATATCAAAGTACCTGACAAGTAGCAGACACTGAATGAATGTTAATTTCTTTCTTTGCTCAAACAGTGCATAAAGATTCAGATGTCTAAGCATTTGTTTCTAAAGGCTATAAATAAATTTTGCTGGATCATTATTTTATAGTAATTAAGATTATATTTTCAAAACTGTGCCTTCTAATAACTGAAGGAAGATCAATACTGAGGTCACTGCAAAGTCAGAGTTGGGTTTTGATCACTGGAATCAAGGTTGTATCTTCTTAACTCTGTCCCATCCTTCTTTTTATTTTTTTCCCACTCTTCTTTTTATTTTTTTCCCACTCTTCTTTTTAAAATAACACCTTTATTGAGATATAATTCACATATCATACAATTCATGCATCTGAAGTATACAACTCAATGTTTTTTAGTATATTTACAGAATTGTGTTACCATCACCAAAATCAATTTTAGAATATTTCATTACCCCAAAAAGAAACCCTGTACCCATTAGCAATCATTCCTCTTTATATTCCAATGCCCTGATGAATTAGGCTAGATAACTGTAAAGGACCTCTGAATGTCTTAGCATCCCTTCAGTTTAGCCCAAGGATCTGCCACTTTTTTGAAAGTGTGGCCCTTTACTTCTAGTATGTTTTGAATAAAGATGGAAACAGATCAAAGGTCTTATGCCAATCACTGATTACTGACTAAAGTGCTGAAGAAAATGAGAAAGTAAAAAGGGAGTATTGGTCTGTAGTTCCGTTTCTAGACTGGAGAGAGGCCAACTTCTGCTGGGCAATCACTCAACATATAACTGGAAAGGAATAAGGTGAACAGCTATTCCAGTGACCAATGAAATTGACTCACAAGTGATTTCCAACAGGTATAATTCCCTACTAACTCCTAGTACAAACAAGTAGGAGATAAACACTAAGGAATCCGTTTCTTAACACAAAGCCTCTAGACCCTACCCTGGCCCCTCTGATTTTCTAAATATTCTTTGGCATCCTAGTTTATACTTATTTTTTTTTTTTTTTTTTGCTGAAGTTCTTGTATTAGTTATCTATTGCTGTATAATAAATTGTCCCCGAACTTAGTGGCTTAAACTAAGTGGGTCAGGAATTGGGGAGCATTTTGGCTGAGACATTTTGGGTCAGGGTCTTTCATGTCATAGTAGTCGAGGTGTTGGCTGGGGCTGCAATCATCTGAAGGCTTGACTGGGCTGGAGGATCTCTTTCCAAGATTCTGGCAAATTAGTGTTAGTTATTGGCTGTGGCCCTAAGTTCCTTACCATGTGGACTTCTACCTAGAATTCCAAAGTATTCTCATAATGTGGTAGCTGATTTCTCCCAGAGTGACAGATACAAGAGGAAGAACAAGTAGGAAGACTTAATACTCTTATGACTTAATTTCTGAAGTCATACACCATTATTCTATTCATTAGAAGAGAGTTATTAAATCTAGCTCACACACAAGGGGATGAGAATTAGGCTTCAACTCTTGAGGAGAGGAGTATAAAATAATTTGTAGACATAGTTTAAGCCACCACTCTCTTGCTCCTTCCACCCACCCATTCTCTTCTGATGTCTTCATCTAAGGTAGAAAAAAGATGGAAATATCTACTTTCCACCTATATATCAGGTTAGAATGTTTTTCTTCTTTAGCCTTTTAATTTTTCTATAATTTTTATAGATAAATCTGGTGTATAGCAGCCTTATCTATAGTAGCCAAATAATGGAGACAGCTCAAATGTCCATCCACTAATGAATGGATAAAGAGGATATGGTATATATATTTATAGGTCATAGGTAATCAGGTATGAGTAAGTATTAGAATTTAGAATGAGAAGACCCAAGCTTGAAGGTAGGCACATCAATTTATATATTGGCTGTATAAATTCAAGCAAGTTTATTAATGCTCTGAACCTTAGCTATCTCATCTATATAATGGGATCATGATAATACCAACCTCAAAAATAAGTGTAAGGATTACATAATGTATTGTGTATAATAATATTTTTGGAAATTGAAAATACTATTCAAATGAATAGGTTTTTAAAATTATTAATATTGTTATTAGTATTTTTAAAAACTAGACCTATTTCAGTAGAACACCAGCACCATCCTTTTCTAGGTTGATAACACACACTTTTCTCAAATGAATTAACTACTCATCTCTACTGATTCATTTAGCAAGAACAATATGTTCTGCAATGGGCCAAATTATTTCTCCATTGAAAAATATGAAATTCCCCATTGTATTTTCATGCTAGTAAGTTTCAAGAAAGACAAATTCCACCCCCCCCTTCTTTTTTGACGTTGAGGTACATGGGCCAGAGATAGCAAGGATGAACAATTGAAATATTTAATTTATTTATTTAATTTATTTATTTATTAAAGATTTGTTTAGTTATTAAAGAGAGAGAGAAAGAGAGAGAGACTGTTGTGGGGAGGGGCAGAGGGAGAAGGAGAGAAATCCTAAGCAGACTCCATGCAGAGCTCTGAGCCTGATGCCTGACTCAATGCAGGGCTTAATTCCAGGACTGTGAGATCACCATTTGAGCTGAAACAAAGAGTCAGCCACCCAACCAACTGCACCATCCAGGCACCCTTAATTGAACTATTTTAAATGAACTTGCCTTCTAACTGCAGTCCACCTCTACTGTGATTTTTTCTTTAGACTAGAAATTGATGAACATTTGGAATTTATATGAAGCTCAAAGTTTAATATGCTTTAATTTTTTAATTTGAGAAAGAAAATTTTAAGAAATAGATTTAAGGATGACATGGTCCTTGAAAAAAGCACCAAATTATTAAAAAGTATGTACACATATAAAAGCTAATTGCTTTCTTACATACCAGTAATGAACAGGTGGAATTTTAAATTGAAAACACAACATCATTTATTTTAACATTCCTCAAAATGAAATACTTAGGTATAATTTAACAAAATATGTACAAGATCTATATAAGGACAACTATAAAACTCTGATGAAAGAGATCAAAGAAGAATGAGATAAATGGAGGGATATTCTATGTTAATGGATAGGAAAACTCAATATTGTTAAGATACAGGTTCCTTCCAACTTGATCTATAGATTTAATAGAATCCCAATTAAACTTCCAGCAGGTTGTTTTGTGGATATGGATGAATTGATTTTAAATTTTATATACAGAGGCAAAAGACCCAGAACATATAACACATTATTAAAGGAGGAGAGCAAAATTGGAGGACTGACACTGTCTGACTCCAAGACTTACTACAATGCTACAATAACCAAGACAGTATGGTATTGACAAAAAAAATTAAACAAATAGATCAGTAGAACAGAATACAGAGCCCATAAATAGATCCGCATAAATGTAGCAACTGATCTTTGACAAAAGAGCAAAGACAATAAAATGGAGCAAAGACAATCTTTTCAACAAACAGTACTGGGGCAATCTGATATCCACATGACCAAAAAAAAAAAAAATGAGTCGAGATATAGATCTTACACCCTTTACAAAAACTAACTCAAAATAAATCATAGACCTAAACATAAAACACAAAAACTGTACAGCTCCTAGAAGATTACATAAGAGAAAATTTATATGGCCTTGAGTATGTCAGTGACTTTTAAATATTACACCAAAGGCATGATCCATGAAAGAAATAATTGATAAGCTGGATTTTACTGAAATTTAAAACTTTTATTCTGTGAAGGACAATGTCAATGAGAAGTCAAGCCACAGACTGAGAAAATATTTGCAAAAGTCACATCTGATAAAGGAATGTTATCCAAAATATACAAAGAACTCTTTTCCCCCCCAGATATTGATTGATTGATTGATTTGAGAGAGAGAGACAGAGACAGAGCATGAGCAGGGGGAGGGGCAGAAGGAGAGGGAGAAGCAGACTCCCCGCTGAGAAGGGAGCCCAACACAGGGCCTAATTCCAGGACCCTGGGATCATGATGTGAGCCTAAGGCAGATGCTTAACTGACTGAGCCACCCAGGTGCCCCTGAAATATACAAAGAACTCTTAAAACTCAAAACAAGAAAACAAATAACTAAGAAATAGGCCAAAGATCTCAACAGACATTTCACCAAAGGAGGTATACAGATGGAAAATAAGCACACCATATGTTACCAGAAAAATGCAAATTAAAACAACAAGATACCACTATATGCCTTTTAGAATGGCCAAAATCCAGAACATTGACAACACCAAAGGCTGATGAGAATTTGGAGCAATTTTCAATCATTGCTTGTGGGAATGTAAAATGGCACAGTTACTTTGGAAGACAGTTTGGCTATTTCTTACAAAAACAAACATAGTCTTACCATACAATACTGCAATCACTCCCCTTGGTATTTATCCAAAAGAGCTGTAATCTTATGTCCACATAAAAATCTGTACACGGATGTTTATAGCAGCTTTATTAATAACGCCAAAACCTGGAAGCAACCTATCATGTCCTTCAGTAGTTGAATGGATAAACTGTGATACATCCAGACAATGCAGTATTATTGAGTGCTAAAAAGAATGAGCTATCAAGCCATAAAAAGACATGGTAGAAACTTAAAATGCATATTACTAAGTGAAAGAAATCAGTCGGAAAAGGCTACATACTGTATGATTCCAACAACATTCCAGAAAGGCAAAAGCAATGGAGACAGTAAAAAAGATCAGTGGTTGCCAGGGTGAGGGACGAATGAATAAGTGAAGCACAGAGAATCTTTAGGGAAATAAAACTACTCTATGATACTAAAATGAATACACATCATTATACATTTGTCCAAACCCAAAGTATGTAAAACATCAAGAGTGAACTCTAACGTAAACTATGAACTTTGGTTGATTATGATGTGTCAATGCAGATTCATCAAATATAAAAATGTAACACTGGTGAAGGATGTTGATATGGGTGAGGCTATGCATGAATGAGGGCAGGGGGTATATGAAAATCTCTGTATCTTCCACTCAGTTTTGCTATAAACCTAAAACTGCTCTAAAAAATAAAGTCTATTAAAAATATGTATACATATATGGACATAATTTTATGTAAATGCAGTTATAAAATATTTTTTCAGGTATGTATATTAACTCACTTAATCATTCTAACAACTGTATGATGTTCTTACTAGAATCATCTCCATTTTGTAGATAAATAAATTAAGGAACAAAGAGGGTAAGTAACTAGTCTAAAGTAACAGTCAATTTAGTAATACATCTCAAGTTTGAGCTTATAAAATTTGACTCTAAACTGAAATTCCTAACCATTATTTTATAATGACTGTTTACAGCTTTCTTTTTTTCTTTTCTTCAGGCTTCTAATGATTCTTTCATATACACACATACGTATATAGCTTTTGTCGGTCAATTTTATAAATATGGGATTATATTATATATATAATTATTTTCATCTTGCTTTACTCATTCAACAATACCTTAAAGAAATTTTTAGTCAATCGTTGAAGCTCTAATTCATTCTTTTTTGCTGTGATCATAGTATTCCATTCTCTGGGTATATCATTTCCTAATTCATCATTCCCCATAAACATCCTTAGGCATTTATCTTTATATGCTGGTTGTTTTATTTATATGGACTAGATTCCCAGGTATGGAATTATAGATTCAATGGCCATATATGTATTTACATTTGCTTTTAATGGATTTTGTCAGATGGTTTTCCAAAAATGCTGTCATCATATCATCAGTAATATGAGGGGTGCCTTTTCCCACATTTCAGAGAGATGAATAGTATAGTGGGAAGCAGGGTTCATACTGGAGTTATCTGCTGGAGTGTGAATCTTTGCTCTGCTATTTACTACCTGGGTAAGCAGTGTCAATTTCTTTCAATTCTCTGTGCCTAGCTTGTCTTATTCATAAGGATAATACTAGTACCTTCATCACAGGGTTGTACTGAGGATTACATGAGCCAGTTCATACAAATCATATAGAGTAGTGCCTAAATAAAATAAGTAGTCAATATCCTCAGCAGTTATCTCTTGTTAGTTTTTGACAGCTTGATGAAATGATATTTGTTGTCACGGCAACTCCAAATTTCCTGACCATTAGTGAATCTGAACATCTTTCCATACACTTGTTCCTCCTTTGAATTTGCTTTTCTGTGACTTATATATTCATTATCTTATCCTTTTCCAAATTTTTTTAGAGGGGAGAGGTGTTTTTTTTGTCTTTAAAATAAATAAATTTGTAAGACTTCTTTGTAGGTTACATACAGATAATTAAGCCTCTGTCAGCATATTTCCAAACCCTTTTTTCCCTATTGGGGTTTCTTTTCTCATACCAAAGTCTTTTATCTTTAAAATCAAATATGTTTTTTGTTTCTGAGTTTCAAGGCAAAGGGTAGAGAGCTCTCCAACTCCGAGCCTGTCCTTGCGGTCTCCTAGATTATACTCCAGCAAAATTTTCTAAATGATCTTTCATTTTACCGTGGATCTAATTTTGTACTCTCACTTTTGTTCACTGCTCTTTTTACTCCTATTCTAATACCATATTGATACAATCAAGTAAACAGTTACCTAAATGAACTAGAATTAATAGAGTAAAAGCAAGGAACTTTATTCTCATCTCTGCACCTTTATTTTTTTAAAGATTTTATGTATTTATTTTGGAGAGAGAGAGAGAGAGAGCACAAGCAGGGGGAGGGACAGAGGGAGAGGAGAGAGAGAATTCCAAGCAGACTCCGTGCTAAGGGAGCAGAGTCCAATGCAGGGCTTGATCTCATGACCCTGAGATCATGACCTAAGTTGAAATCAAGAGTCAGCCACTGACCCAACTGAGCCACCCAGGCATCCCTCATTTCTGTGCCTTTAAACCTGTTTTGTTTTGTCAAATGGTTTTCCCATCCCTTAGCTCCACCTCCATGAAGTCTCTGTCAGATATAATAAGACCAGATTATTTTGCCACTTTCTTTCAAACAGTAATAAATATTAAAGCTCCAACCATTCATCTAATATAAAACTTCCTGCTTATCCCAAGCCTATGCCTGACTCAGGCTTGGAAATGAGAAGGTAGGGAGAAGCGTGGTCAGTCTTTATCATCATTCCTCTGGGTCCTACACTTGTGTCTCTTTCACTTCCTACTTCCAATTTCTCTTGGGTGGCAGAACATAAGCATCAAAGTCTTCAGGGATATAGAAGGGCTTACGTAACTGGTGCCATCTTTAGTTCTCTCTTGGCTGTCAAATGTACTCCGTCTTGGTAGTCGTCCAAATGCTAACTCTCTTGCAGGGATCTTTCATGACCACCCCTGACACACACATCACTAAAGGTCCCTGATATAGATAATCCTCTGGCTGTCACTTGTAATTTCTTAGCCGGCTGATTCTGGAGGTACACTCTGCACATAGACTCTTTCTCATCCCTCCAGATAGGTTTCTTGGGTGGATTTCTTATTACAGCTCCTTTTTGTGAGGACCAGGTCATCATGCTCTGAGAAATTATCTTTACCCAACTACTGCAGAATATCAGCTTGCTTCAACCGTTGCTCTTTCTTTGCCCTGCCATCGAGCCCAGTACCAACCATCTACTCTCTTTCACATTTTTTCAGGTATTAAGAGGTAATCGTTGCATACCTTAAAATTCCAGGAGATCCATGTTAAATCAGTGGTCCTCTGAAATCCCAATTTTTTGACTCACGTATGGGAGATGGAAAAAAAATACCTGTCTCCTCTTCCCCTTAAGGAGGAGATGGATGATAAATACACAACACATTGGAAATTGTTAAACGAAATCCTTGCTACCTGAATCTTGATCAATTTCTTCACCTCCTCTTACAAGAAGACAGATGGACAATGGGTTGTAAAACCTGTTTTTATGATCTCTTATGCTGTCCTACATAAATAGGTTTAGAACTTATCATTTTAGGGGCGCCTGGGTGGCACAGCGGTTAAGCGTCTGCCTTCGGCTCAGGGCGTGATCCTGGCGTTACGGGATCGAGCCCCACATCAGGCTCCTCTGATATGAGCCTGCTTCTTCCTCTCCCACTCTCCTGCTTGTGTTCCCTCTCTCACTGGCTGTCTCTATCTCTGTCGAATGAATAAATAAAATCTTTAAAAAAAAAAAAAAGTTTAAAAAAAGAACTTATCATTTTAAACCTTTCAGACACAGAAGTAGTCAAATTTAACCCTCTGTTCCATTTACGGAAGATTTATGGTGTGTCCTGGTATCTAATAAATAAGTGTTCCCTTATTGCCCTTTTTCATGATTTTCTTGGCTCTTTTTAGGCATTCATTCATTCTTCTTCTTCTTCTTTTTTTTTTTAAAGATTTTATTTATTTATTTATTTGACAGAGAGAGATAGCCAGAGAGAGAGGAAACACAAGCAGGGGGAGTAGGAGAGGAAGACGCAGGCTCCCAGCGGGAGAGCCTGATGTGGGGCTCGATCCTGTAACGAGATCAGGCCTTCAGCTGAAGGCAGATGCTTAACGACTGAGCCACCCGGGCGCCCCCAGGAATTCACTCTTCTAAAAGTATTTCAGCCACCACCCCTCTCATTCTTCTAAAAGTATTTCAGCCACCACCCCTCAACCCCAATCCACTATTGGGATTTTAATTGGAATTGTATTAAAACACAATATTAATTTTGTGACAATATGTTTATGCTATCAAACCTCCCCATCGAAGAATGTGGCATGTTTTTTCCAATAATTTTATTTGTTTTCTTCCTGTTCTTTTCTTGTTACATCTCCTACACATTTTATATTTTATGGTTGTTGCTCATATTGTGAATAGAATATCTTTTTCCACATCCTCTGTAGGTACTTATGCAGGTAATAAGGTATTGATTTTTGTGTATTTTCTTCTATTTGGCCATCTCGTTAAATTACCTTATTAATTCCAGAAGATTGTTTTTGTTTTTAACTAGTCTTAGTTGTTTTTAGGAATACTATCAAACCATCAGCTTTTTTCTTCTGATGTTTATGTTAGCTATTTAATTCTCTTTTTTTGTTTGTTTCCTTATCTTGATTTCATGAAAACTACCAAAACAAATTTTAATAAAATGATTTTAAGGCTTTTAACCATGTAGGATAATAAGATAAGTTTTAATAAGACAATTTAAAGGTTTAATCATTTAAAATAATAATTGAATATAGTTTTGGATATAATTTTTATTACATTTAAGTAGTTCCCTTATATTAAAATTTTACTTAGAGGTTTTATTAAAAATAATGACTATATTTTATCAAATGCACTTTTATCATATGTTGTTATAATCATATGAATTTTTCTCCCTCTAATTTGCTGTTTTAATGGATTAGGTTGCTTGATCTCCTAATCTTAAACCACACTTGTCTCTTGGTCACATACATTTCTTTAGATATGTTGCTGGAGCCTATTTTCAATTAAGCAACATTGTTCTGTAGCTTTATTTCTCCTGCCTTCCCCTATTTTTCCCTCTCTCCCTTGTTTCCTTCCTTCTTTTTATATTATCATTGCCATGTTTTCATATTAAAATTATGTTAACATCGTAAAATGAACCAAAGAAACTTCCACTGTTTGCTATGACTGCATTAGTTTAAATCCTTGCTGCTCAAAGTGTGGGCTATGAACCAGCAGTATTAGCATCACAGGAAGCTTGTTGGAAATTTATAATCTTAGGCATAAGATTATATCTACTTTATTAGTAACCACATTTAAAACTAACTAGATCCTCAGGAGTTTCCTATGAACATTAACATTGAAATTCTCTGAGATGTTAGGGCACTTGGGTGGCTCACTTGGTTGAATGCCCAGCTCTTGATTGCGGTTCAGGTCATGATCTTGGGGTCCTGGGATCGAGCCCTTCATTGAGCCCACCAGCTCCGTCCACTCTCAGTGGTTAGTCTACTTAAGGTTCTCTCTCTCCCTCTGCCCCCCCACCTGTCAAATAAATAGATAAATAAATCTTTAAAAAAAAAAAAAAGAAATTCTCTGAGCTGCATGTAATCACTTTTCAATGGTTGAAATTTCCTCACTTTTCTCATCTCTGTTCTTTGGTCTCTTCAAATTTTCCCTCCTTCTTAAGTCAATTTTGGTAATGCTTATTTTGCTACAATATTACCCACTTCTGACTTGTCAAATCTGTTGCCATAGCTACTATTACTATTCTCTTATAATTATTTTAGCCTCTCTTGCATTTAAGGTTATATCTCTATCACTTAAGCTGATGTCTAGTTCCTCTAGCAGTTCTCTTTCACTGAATGTTTATCCTATTTGACCAGATCGATCTCACTCTCTTTAGCTCCCAGGCCTTGGGTGGATGGCGTAGTGTGCCACTCAGATCCCCTATAGGACACACTCATTCTCCCAGCCGCTTTGAATGTTGATGACTGATGACTCACTGCTGAGTCTCTCTCTAGGAATTGTCCTTAGCTGAAGAGAGCCACCTCACCCAACAATGTACCCCCTTCCTGGGGATAGCCCATATCCAGTGACTGGTGCATGGGAGGGCAAGTCCATCCCCCTTGCCTCAAGGCAGAACAATGCTGAGAGGCCATTCCAGGTGCTGAGTGCCCCATAGTTACTGCTGGAGGCTCTGTTGCAACGGCGTTGCAATTCATCTTTTCCTTCTGCCTAGTTCTCTTTACTTCACCCATCACAACTGTTTTTCCCAAGAACACTCCCTAATAAATCCCCTACACACAAATCTTACAGTTGCAGAGACTGTTTCTAGGGGAACCTGACATACCACGCATGGTCCCTGGAATGAATTGTATTTTTCTTTATCAGCTTTGAGTTTTAAGTCTGGTTGTAATGGTAGCCTGAGATACACAGTACTGCAGGTGGGTGAAGGCAATTCTATTTTTCTCTGCATGGACTGGTGGTAATCTGCCAGTCCCTGGTGAGGCATTGCTGCCTCTATGTTTCCTTTTCTTCCCATACTCTCCCAGCCACAGGACTGGAAGTTTGGGAGGACCAGGCACTCCCACTGGGGGGCTGATGTTGACTCCTGTCTTGCTTCTAGCTTCCTATAGGCCTTATGTCACCATTTGGCAAAGAAGGATGAAAATTAGAGGTCAAGAAACTTCATTCGGGGCATCAGATTTCCAGGATCCTATTCTTTTCATTTTTTACTTTTATTTTATTTTAAAGTAAACTCTACCAATGTGGGGCTTGAACTCACAAACCCAAGATCAAGAGTTGCATGCTCTATTGATTGGGCCAGCCAGGTGCCCCTACTCTTTTAATTTTTTAAATCTTCTCAACAAAAGTAATCAAAAAATTTGAGATGTCAGATATTTTAATTAGATTATACCTTTTAATTTTATTGTCAAATTTTCTTACAGAAGTTCACTGAAATTCAAAAGAGAAGGCAAAAGATGCATAGCAAGAGGGGAAGGTGAGATAAGCATTTGAAGAGGTAATTTTTTTAATTTTTAATTTTGTGTGTGTCTTTGTGTGTTTACATTTAAATTTTAGTGAGTTAACACACAAGGCAATATTGGTTTCTGGAGTAGAATTCAGTGACTTATGACTTACATACAACACCCAGTGCTCATAACAAGTTCCCTCTTTAATACCCGTCACCCATCTAGCCCATCCACCCACCCCCCTCCCTTTATCAACCTTCAGTTTGTTCTCTATCGTTAAGAATCTCTTATGGCTTGTTTCCCTCTCTCCTTTTTTTCTTTTTCCCCTTCCCATATGTTCATGTGTTTCTTTCTTAAATTCCACATGAGTGAGATCATATGGTATTTGTCTTTCTCTGTCTTACTTATTTCACTTAGCATAATACACTTAGCATAATGCACATAATTGTTGCAAATGGCAAGATTTCATTTTTTGAAGGTTCAGTAATATTCCATTTTATATATATACACCACATCTTCATTCACTCATTCATCAGTCAGTGGACATTTGGGATCTCTTCATAGTTTGGCTATTGTTGATAATGCTGCTATAAACGTTGGGGTTCATGTACCCCTTTGAATCTGTAGTTTTGTATCCTTTAGGTAAATACCTACTAGTGCAACTGCTGGATTGTAGGGCAGTTCTATTTTTAACTTTTTGAGGGACCTCCAAACTGTTCTGCACAGTGGCTGCACAAGTTTGCATTTCCACCAACAGTGCACCAGTGTTCCCCTTTCTCTGCATCCTCACCAACACCTGTTGTTTCTTGTGTTGTTAATTTTGAGAAGCTAATTTTAAAAAAAACATGCATGTACTTTTTATTGTAGCTTTTGTTTTGTCATTGTTTTAACTGCTGCCCCAGCATGTTAATTCTTAATCTTGACACAGATTTCTAGGCTATCTCCCTAAGGATCTGTGGAGAAATCAGGAATAGAATATGAAACTAATAATAATTTATAAACACAGGACAAAGCATAGGGCCTCAATAAATATTTTTGTTTTGATTTGGTTTTAAAAATCAGAGTGAATCAACACGTGAGATTTCTTTACAGCACTTCGAATGGGCTTGTTAGCATTTTTCTACCTCTTTTGGAGTGCATTTTCTGGGTAACAGATTATGCATGATTATAATAGATAACACTTGTTGAACATTTACTACATGCCAGTTAGTGTTCTAAAAACTTGTATTAATTCATTTAATATTCAAAACAAATAGATGTAAAAGCAGAGTATTACATGCCACATATTCTAATTGTTAAAAATGCATACATTTGTGATTTTAAAGAGGCCTTAGTTTTTTTTAATACTTTTCGCTCAATGCAAAAAAAAAAAAAATCCCTATACTGGCCTTTAAAATTGCAAGACATACAGTGAACAACCATAAGTGAAAAGAATTTATAGCGATAAAGAAGAGAGAATTGTTCTTTCAGAGGCTTCAAAGAGTAGACAGAATTCTGAACAATGAGGCTAGTTTAAGCTGCCTATTCTAGTAAGGTAGCAAGTTGAAAACATTCTCAAGAATACCTGTCTTTGCCTAATATAAAGATGCAATTGTGAATTTATACTCAAAACTGTCATGTTCACTTTTCTGGTACTTTAAAAATATCCTTTTGAGGGGTCCCTGGGTGGCTCAGTTGGCTAATCAGTTAATTCTTCATCTCAGCTCAGGTCATGATCTCAGGGTCGTGAGATCAAGCCCTGCTTGGGGCTCAGCACTGGGCATGGAGCCTGCTTAAGATTCTCTTTCTCTCCCTCTCCCTCTGCCCCTCTGCCCTTGTTCACAGGCACACACACACACACACTCTCTCTCTCTCTCTCTCTCTCAAAGAAATAAATAAAAAAATAAAAATATCCTTTTGATATTAAAAGGAAAATAAGTTATATAATATACCCAAGCTTCAAAGATTATTACTTTATCATGTGAAATGTATCCTTTATTCTCTAAGAGCTTTGCTTATTGACTTGCCTATTTCACTTGTTAACTGGTTGTTTCCAGTAATAGTATTCAGATGAACATCTCTGATTTCTAAAAGAATAAACACTGATCCTCTTGGTTTTTTAGACAGAAAGCTTGGAATTTATCCATTTCCTTTTGTGCATTAAGGTAAAGGAAATCTACAGCTGTGACAGGTTCTTTATTTTAAACTGATGTGTAAGAATCTTTGTTACAGCATCTATTGTGTCAAGATAGGTAATAAGAGTGCTTGTGTTTTATAATTGGAGATATTCAGTCATATCCCTAACTGCACAGAACTATCAAGGAGTAGAATTAGAATTTTAATCCAAGCATGGTAATTCTAGACCTCAGTAACTCAACCACTATTTTATACCTCCAGCCTCCTTAAGAGCAAGATTCCTACCACCCCTCACAAACAGCCATACAATGAGTGAATTTATTATGAGCTGAAAATCTCTCTGCATCCTATGTGAACCTCCAAAAATTAGCTACTCTGACTTCTGTTTTCCTATGGTATCCTCTATTATGATACTTAACCCAACAAAATGAAATCATGTGTCTCTCCCACTAGTATTTATACAAATACTTGCAGGGAAAAAAAATCTGGTTCTATTCATCTTCATCTTCTACTTAGAGTGTCTAAATGATGACTTGTGCTTAATAAATTTGGCTGAATAAATATACAAGCAAACACTAGCCTGCCTTTTGTCCAACTGGAATGTAGTAGTTTTTCTATATTTATTCAATAAATATTTATTGCATACCTACTATCTACCAGACACTGTCCTAGGTGCTAATACAGGTAAATAATCAAGATAAAAAGTATTGTCCCAAAGACTTTAATTCTAGTGAGAAGACAGATAATATCTAATAAGCATAATAAATAAGGCATTTATAGAGTCTGCTAGAAGATGACAAATGCTAAAATTAGGGCAAAATAAGGGAGATCAGAGTTTGGGGAGAAAATGAGACTTGTAATAGTGTGGTCAGGGCAATCTTATTGAGGAGGAGGTGACATTTGAGCAAAAACTTGAAGATGGTGAAGGAATCATCCATAGACTATTTGGAGGAAGGGTCTTTCTGGTAGAGGGAATGAGGAAACAGATGGTGCAAAGGCCCTGAGGCAGGAGCACACCTGGCTTGTTCCAGGAACAGCAAGGAGACCATTGTGAATGGAGGGCAGAAGAGTAGGAGATGAGAGCAAGTTAAGGTCTTGAAGGACAATTTAAGGACTTTTGGCTTTTACTCTGAGTGTTAAGAGTAAAAGTATAAAGGTGGAGTGACATGTTTTGAATTACATGTTAAAATAATCACTCGGGCTGCTGTGTTGTGTGGAGTGTAACGTGGAAAAGGGAGGCCAAGACAGTAATCCAGGGGAAAGACCGTGGTGAAAGGCAGTGGAAGTACTTGTGTCTTTCATGGTTAAAGTGGAAGGATCATGCATAATGTCAGTTGGGTGATCACAAAATAAGCATGCCTTTTAAAAATGACTTTCTTTGTGTTAAGGTTATTATCTCAGGGGTCTCAGGGTCTCTCACTTATGTCTCAGGGGATCTATCTTGTCATAAAAAAATTTTCTGCAAAGGTTAAAGGAATTTTTAATAAATAACGATGGAATTATAAAGGGGGAACATGACTTTCAGGTATATTTATAATAAAAACTACTGTATGAGGAACTCAACAGTGCTCCAATGTAATTGCATAAAATTACTCAATGGTCTTTAAGGTTGAATAATTTGTTTTGTTAATGATTAGATAAAACAGTCATGTAGAAGACAAAGTATTTCTGGTTAATGAGTGATAATCCGATGACAGAAGACTTAAGAGTAACAGCAAATATTATGCGTATTCTTTCTCCTCTTTTTCTTGAACTGAAGCTGTAGAAAGAACAGTTTAATTGGCTAGCTTACTTTTCCTATTCTCCCATTTTCCCTTGCTTCTTAACAATTATCCCTATATTTTTACATTTATGTCTTTTTATTTATTTATTTATTTAATTTCGATTAGCCAACATATAATACAGCATTAGTTTCAGATGCAGTGTTCAATAATTTATCAGTTGCATATAACACCCAATACTCATCACAATCCATGCCCTCCTTAATGCCCATCACCCAGTTACCCCATCCCCGTACCCACCTCCCCTTCAGTAACCCTCAGTTTATTTCCCATAGTTAAGAGTCTCTTATGATTTGTTTCCCTCTCTGATGACTTCCCATTCAGTTTTCCCTCCCTTCCCTTATGATCCTCTGCCCTGTTTCTTATATTCCACATATGAGTGAAACCATATGATAATTGTTTTTCTATGATTGACTTATTTCACTTAGCCTAATACCCTCCAGTTCCATCCATGTTGATGTAAATGGTAAGTATTCATCATTTCTGATGGCTGAGTAATATTCCATTGTATTATATATACCACTTCTTGATCCATTCATCTGTCATCTGTTGAAGGACATCTCAGCTCTTTCTACAGTTTGGCTATTGTGGACATTGCTGCAATGAACATAGGGGTGCAGGTGCCCCTTCATTTCATTGCATCTGTATCTTTGGGGTAAATACTCAGTAGTGGAATTGCTGGGTCATAGGGTAGCTCTATTTTTAACTTCTTGAGGAATCTTCATACTGTTTTCCAGAGTGGCTGTACCAGCTTGGATTCCCACCAACAGTGAAAGAGGGTTCCTCTTTCTCCACATCCTTCCCAACATTTGTTGTTTCCTGTCTTGCTAATTTTAGCCATTCTGTCTGGTGTGAGGTGGTACCTAATTGTAGTTTTGATTTGTATTTCCCTGATGCTGAGTGATGTGGAGCATTTTTTCGTGTGTCTGTTGGCCATTTGTACGTCATCTTTGGAGAAATGTCTATTCATGTCTTCTGCCTATTTCTTGTCTGGGTTCTTCATTTCTTGGGCATTGAGTTTGATAAGTTCTTTAAAGATCTTGGATACTAGTCCTTTATCTGACACATCATTTGCAGATATCTTCTCCCATTCCGTAGGTTGCCTTTTAGTTTTGTTGACTGTTTCCTTTGCTGTGCAGAAGCTTTTTATCTTAATGAAGCCCCAAGAGTTCATTTTTGCTTTTGTTTCCTTTGCCTTTGGAGACATGTCTAGCAAGAAGTTGCTGCGTTCAAAGTCAAAAAGGTTGCTGCCTGTGTTCTCCTCTAGGAATTTGATGTAATCCTGTCTCACATTTAGGTCTTTCATTCGTTTGAGTTTATCTTTGTGTATGGTATAAGACAACGGTCCAGTTTCATTCTTCTGCATGTGGCTGTCCAATTTTCCCAGCACCATTTATTGAAGAGATTGTTCTTTTTCCATTGGATATTCTTTCCTGCTTTGTCAAAGATTAGTTGACCATAGAGTTGAGGGTCCATTTCTGGGTTCTCTATGCTGTTGCATCAATCTATGTGTCTATTTTTGTGCCAGTACCGTGCTGTCTTGAGATCACAACTTTGTAATATAGCTTGAAGTCGGGCATTGTGATGCCGCCAGCATTGGCTTTCTTTTTCAACATTCCTCTGGCTATTCGGTGTCTTTTCTGGTTTGATACAAATTTTAATTATTTGTTCCAGCTCTGTGAAAAATGTCAATGGTGTTTATAGGGATTGCATTGAATGTGTAGATTGCTCTGGATAGCACAGACATTTTAACAATATTTATTCTTCTAATCCATGAACTTGGAATGTTTTTCCATCTCTTTGTGTCTTCCTCAATTTCTTTCATAAGTGTTCTGTAGTTTTTAGAGTACAGATCCTTTACCCCTTTGGTTAGGTTTATTCCTGGGTATCATGGTTTTTGGTGCAATTATAAGTGGGATCGATTCCTTGATTTCTCTTTCTTCAGTCTCATTGTTAGTGTATAGAAATTCAGCTGATTTCTGTGCATTGATTTTATATCTTGCCATGTTGCTGAATTGCTGTATGAGTTCTAGCAATTTTGGGATGGAGTCTTTTGGGTTTTCCACATAAAGTATTATGTCATCTGTGAGGAGTTTGTGAGAGTTTGACTTGTCAGAGTTTGACTTGTTCTTTGCCAATTTGAATGCCTTTTATTTCTTTTTGTTGTCTGGTTGCTGAGGCTAGGACTTGTAGTAGAATGTTGAACAAAAGTGGTGAGAATGGGCACCCTGTCGTGTTCCTGACCCCTAAGGGGAAAAGATCTCAGTTTTTCCCCATTGAGAATGATATTCACTGTGGGCTTTTCATAGATGGCTTCTATGATATTGTGGTATGTTCCCTCTACCCACACACTTTGAAGTGTTTTAATTAAGAAAGGATGTTGTAATTTGTCAAATGCTTTTTCTGCATCAGTTGAGAGGATCATATGATTCTTGTCCCGTCTTTCATTAATGTGATGTATCATGTTGACTGTTTTATGAATGTTGAACCACCCTTGGAGCCCAGGAATAAATCCCACTTGGTTGTGGTGAAGAATCCTTTTAATGTACTGTTGGATCCTATTGGCTAGTGTCTTGGTAAGAATTTTTGCATCCATGCTCATCTGGGATATTGGTCTGTAATTCTCCTTCTTGATGGGGTCTTTGATGGTTTTAGGATCGAGGTAATGCTGGCCTCATAGAATGAGTTTGGAAGTTTTTCTTCCATTTCTATTTTTTGAAACAGCTTCAGTAGAATAGATATTATTTCTTCTTTAACTCTTTGGTAGAATTCCCCTGGGAAGCCATCCAGCCCTGGACTTCTATTTTTTGGGAGGTGTTTGATTACTGCTTCAATTTCCTTGCCGGTTATGGGTCTGTTCAGTTTTCTTCTATTTCTTCATGTTTCAGTTTTGGTAGTTTATAAGTTTGTAGGAATGGATCCATTTCTTCCAAATTAATTTGTTGGCATATAGTTGCTCGTAATATGTTCTTAAAATTGTTTGTATTTCCTTGGGTGTTGATCATGATCTCGCTTCTTTCGTTTGTGATTTTATTAATTTGGGTCCTCTCTCTTTTCCTTTTGATAAGTCTGGCTGGGCGTTTATTGATCTTATTAATTCCTTCAAAGAACTAGCTCCTAGTTTTGTTGATCTGTTCTATTGTTCTTTTGGTTTCTAGTTCATTGATTTCTTTTTTTTTTTTTTAAGATTTTTATTTATTTATTTGACAGAGATAGAGACAGCCAGCGAGAGAGGGAACACAGCAGGGGAGTGGGAGAGGAAGAAGCAGGCTCATAGCGGAGGAGCCTGATGTGGGGCTCGATCCCAGAATGCCGGGATCACGCCCTGAGCCGAAGGCAGACACTTAACCGCTGTGCCACCCAGGCACCCCTAGTTCATTGATTTCTGCTCTAATCACTTTTACTTCTCTTCTTTTGCTTGGTTTAGGCTTTATTTGCTGTTCTTTCTCCAGCTCCTTTAGATATGTTTAGCTTGTGTATTTGAGATTTTTCTAATTTTTTGGAACAGGCTTGTATTGCAATGTACTTCCCTCTTAGGACCGCCTTTGCTGTATCACGAAGGTTATGAACAGTCGTGTTTTCATTTTCATTAGTTTCCATGAATTTTTTAAAATTCTTCTTTAATTTCCTGGTTAACTCATTCATTCTTTAGTAGGATGCTCTTTAGCCTTCAAGTGTTTGAGTTCCTTCCAAATTTCCTCTTGTGATTGAGTTCAAGTTTCACAGCCTTGTGGTCGGAAAATATGCAGGGAATAATCCCAGTCTTTTGGTATCAGTTGAGACCTGATTCGTGACCCAATATGTGATCTGTTCTGGAGAAAGTTCCATATGCAGTTGTGAAGAATGTGTATTCTGTTGCTTTGGGATGTAATGCTCTGTATATATCTGTGAAGTCCATCTGGTCCAATGTTTCATTCAAAGCCCTTATTTCCTTGTCGACTTCTGCTTAGATGATCTGTCCATTGTTGTGAGTGGGGAATTGAAGTCCTCCACTATTGTTGTATTATTATCTATGTGTTTCTTTAATTCAGTTATTAAGTGGTTGATATAATTGGCTGCTCTCAAATTAGGGGCATAAATATTTATAATTGTTAGATCTTCTTGTTGGGTAGACACTTTAAGTATGAAATAGTGTCCTTCTTCATCTCTTACTACAGGCTTTGTTTTAAAATCTAATTTGTCTGATATGAGGATTGCTACCCTAACTTTCTTTTGAGGTCCATTAGCATGATAAATGGTTCTCCACCCCCTCATTTTCAGTCTGGAGATGTCTTTAGGTCTAAAGTGAGTCCCTTATAGACAGCATATGGATGGGTCTTGCTTTTTTATCCAATCTAATACCTTGCGCCTCTTTATTGGAGCATTTAGCCCATTTACATTCAAAGTAACTATTGAAAGATATGAATTAAATGCCATTGTATTACATGTAAAGTCCCTGTTTCTGTAGATTGTCTCTGTTTCTTTCTGGTTTATGTTATTCTTGGGCTCTCTCTTTGCTTACAAGATTCCCCCTTAATATTTCTTGCAGGGCTGGCTTGGTGGTCACATATTCTTTTAGTTTCTGTCTGTCCTGGAAGCTCTTTATCTGTCCTTCCATTCTGAATGACAGCTTTGTTGGATAAAGTATTCTTGGATGCATGTTTTTCTCATTTAGTACCCTGAATATATCATGGTAGCCCTTTATGGCCTGTCTGGTCTTTGTGGATAGGTCTGATATAAGACTAATTAATGTTCCTACCTCTGTAGGTTAGGAACCTCTTATCTCAAGCTGATTTCAGGATTTTCTCTTTATTTCTGCAATTTGCAAGCTTCACTATTACATGTTGGGGTGTTGATCTATTTTTTTTGATTTTGGGTCATCCTGTTACTGTTCTTTATAGGGCCCCTACCCTGAGTGCTGTTGCCACGGTTGTACATGCACCCGCTCCGCCCCTCCCAGGGGAAGGCGGAGGGGCCCATGTTCCCGTCCTTTGTATGGTCCCCACACTGAGAGCGGTCACCTGATCCAGCTGTGGCTTGCAGTTTATGCAAACTGAGCTGAGAGCACCCTCCCAGGATCACTGACTGTAACCAGTTTCCCTGTTCCAGTGCTTAGGAACTCTACTGGTTCAAGCACCCCCATTATTTCTGTGACTCCGGGGATCCTGATGCCACACTGCTCCACCTAGAATTTTGCCCCTTTTCACCATGTAAACACCTTTCAGGTAGGGATGTCTCTCACTGGAGAGGAGTCCTAAGGGTTCTGATTTTATCCTCCGGGGCTATATCACTTTCCAGTTTCCAGCTTATGGAGTCTCCCTCCCTCCCGCTGTTTATCTTCTGATAGCTCCCCTTAGATTCACTTCTCCACACCTCCTCCCTTACAGAAATTGATCGCTTTTCTACTAGCGATTAGAGTTTCAGATATTCTTTTCTTACATCTCAGGTTGAATTCATGGGTGTTCAGAATGATTTGATAGTTACCTAGCTAAATTCGAGGGACCGGATGAAATGAGGTCCCCTACTCTTCCGCCATCCTGCCTCACTCATCCATATTCATTTCTTTCTATGGACTTTTTGTAGTTCAGAAAAATTATTCCAACAGACAACAAAAGATTTATGGATATACCTGAAGATTTCTTATAATCGATAGTTTATAATTCATTTGGGAACAAAGTTCCTTTGTAAAGAAGTTAGTTTCAACAACATGGTAAGTAGTGTGGCAATACTGGTGTGCTTCCACTATTTACTCTGTAGACTTTTTGTGGACAAAGATTGAGTGTTGCTATTCCCTCGATTGCCTAGTATTTATTTAGTTATTTAACAAATATTTATTAAGCATTTTCTGTATGCCAGAAACAGAGTTAGGTGCTGGTGATACTAAGATAAGATATTGCTGCCTTCCTTCCAGGAACATATGATTTAGCAAAAGACATTTAAACAAGCAATTTCGGGGCACCTGGGTGGCTCAGTCGGTTAAGCATCTGCCTTTGGCTCAGGTCATGATCCCGGGGTACTGGAATTGAGCCGTGCATTGGGCTCTCTGCTCAGCAGGGAGCCTGCTACTCCATCTCCCCCTGCCTGCTGCTCTGCCCACTTATGCTCTCTCTCTCTCTGTCGAATGAATGAATGAATGAATGAATGAATGAATGAATGAATAAATAAAATCTTAAAAAAATAAATAAGCAATTTCAATTAAAAGCAATAAGGGGGCGCCTGGGTGGCACAGCAGTTAAGCGTCTGCCTTCAGCTCAGGGCGTGATCCCGGCATTATGGGATCGAGCCCCACATCAGGATCCTCCACTATGAGCCTGCTTCTTCCTCTCCCACTCCCCCTGCTTGTGTTCCCTCTCTCGCTGGCTGCCTCTATCTCTGTCAAATAAATAAATAAAATCTTTTAAAAATAATAAATAAATAAAAGCAATAAGAACTGTTATGGAACCCATGTCTGTGGGAAGGAAATTAACTCAGGATAGTAACTTCAGATAGATTTTACCAGAAGAGGAAAAGGAAATTCATATATATATGAACTAGCTCATCTGGTGAGGAAGGGGTAAGAAAGTCCCAGGATAACAATATGTATAAAGACCCATAATCATGAAAGGACATTGGCATACTCGGAACTAGATGTAGTTGGTATGGCTGGAGAGGGGTAAGGATGTGTTGGCTTGCAATCTTCTTGGAAGCTTCCCTGGTGTAATCTGAAACTGGCCCCTATACTCAAAGGACAGGGAGAGACCAGAAGAAAGAGGCAGAGCGCTATAGGTTGGTAGTAGTAGTTTTAATAAGCAAAGGGAACATACATATGAGGCTTGCCTTGGGCAGCAGCAAGATGACTAGATCCCTGCACACACCCACCAAATCTTAAAAGTTTATAGAAGCCTTAACTGGGTTTAGTCACATATACTGTGTAGGTGTTCTCAATACCACATCACTACCTCAAGGCTATATTCTTAGAGCAACCTCTGGGAGTGGGAAAGACAAGTGGAACCCACGTTCCAAGGACAGGGCAGGGGATGAGAAACCTCCAATTGCTGGGCTCCAAATCACAGATCAACCAGCAGTCATATCTTTTTAATGACATTGAATGACATATCTTGATGGGCAAGATAACCAAGGGTTTGGGATGCCAGTTGAAGGAATTTAAAATTTTTGTAGACAGGGCACACCATGATCAGTATTGCACCTTAATTTTCAACATTCTTTCTGGTAGCATGGAGGCATTATGGATAGTCCAGGTGACAGGTAACTTGAGGTAACAAGGTGACTTGAGACAAGACAAAGCATTATGATTGCACATAAGTAACTTGAAGAGCTGTTTGTTGAATGAATAAATTAATGAAGAATGAATATAGCTTCATATTGGTAGTTGGCCACACACATATATAAAGCTCTAGGTACAAAGTTCTTTCTTGAGAGGAGGGACTTGAAAGCTGACATGATCAAAACTACACTTTAGAAAAATGATTCTGCCCATAATGTGCAAGGTCAGCTGAAGAGGGAACAGACTGAAGTATGTAGTAGCACCTGATCAAGGAGGCTACAATGGGCACGAAGAAGTAAGGCTATATTTAAAAGATGTATTGATTATGAAAAGATTAAGGGAATTAGCGTTGCTCCTAGAGAAGAATGAAGGGGTTCAGGAATTTATTTTTTAAACAGGAGGAGCCTGGTCATGGTTGCATCCTGAGGGAAAGGAGTTGGACAGAAAGATATAATAAAAATGTAGAAGAAGGTAGAGGGTAGGATCTGGAATTTTAGAGTCTTCATCCACTGACTCTGTGATTGGAGCAAGTTATGTAAACTCTTTGAACTTCAGTTTACACTTATAAAATCAGGGTAATCCCTACCTTCTGGAATTGCTCTAAGCATTAGAAAGTACAGTTCACCTTTGAATGACATGGGTTTGAACTGCATGAGTTTACTTATATGTGGCTTTTGTATACTGCAGTAATATAAATACATTTTTCTCTTCCTTGTGATTTTCTTGATAACAGTTTCTCTTCTCTAGCTTACTTTATTGTAGCAATAGAGTATATAGTACCTATACAAAATATGTATTCATCAACTGTTTATGTTATCAGTAAGGCTTTGGGTTAACAGTAGGTTATTGGTAGTTCAGTGTTGGGGAAGTCAAAAATTATATGCAGATTTTTGACAGCACATTTTAATAGCATGGGGTGTGGGGCTATCAGCCCCCTAACCCCTGCATTTTTCGAAGGTCAACTGTAATTTTGTAGAATCCTTAGACTAAGTAGCCATTCAACAAAAGGTAGTTGTTATAACTATTATTATTGTAAGAGTGTGACTTTCAGATAAGACAAAAGACAATAAAAAAGCGATAGAAGTTGGGAAGCAGAAGGGAAAATTAAGTGAGTTCACATCTATTTTTCTGTGAAGTTGCCAAGAAGAGAAGAAGGAAGAGAGTCCTGGGGTTGGGGTTTGAAAGAGCTATAGTGGCTTTTTAGAAAAGAAACTGACCAATTGTGGACATCCAAGGGAATTTGTGATTGGTTTAAAGGATTAGAAGAGAGAATCTTAATCTGACATTCCTTTTGCATAAAAAAAAATAGTGGAAGAGATGGAATTTCACTACTAACTTCTTGACCTATCGTCTCTTATTATTTTATACCTTTCCTTAAATATTTTAAACCTGTGCAGAGAAGCTCATTTTAAATTGTTAACAAAACACTGTTAGAGCAGAAATGGAAAAAGGGCCATAGGAAGAAAACATATTAAGTGTTTTCCCTTTTGAAATATTTCATACTTGGTTTCTTACTGTAGGACTTCTCTGACCGTTTATCATGCTAATAGTGGGCATTAGGAATCTAAATATGACTGAATATGTGGTGTTTTCCAAACATTTTTTGGCCACAGAACCATTTGTTTTGTATAAATATTCCTTGGGGCAGAGTTTGGGGAGGTTTGGTCTAGTATGTGTTATGTATCTGTCTTTCCTTTTCCTACATACCACAATCTTCAAGATAATAAGTCATTTTCTCCCAAAGTTCTCCATATGTCTCCATTACCAATCCATTCTCCTTGTTGGAAAGACTAAATTCAGAATGGTCCTTCAGTTCCTCTAGCCATGGTTCTCAACTGGGGTTGGTGGAAATATGTGGGGGTATGCCACTGGCCACTAGGAAAGTTAACTGCTCTGCAGTAAGTCAGACAGTCCTAAAACATGGAGAATTACTTCCTTTAAAATGCTTTCTCTATGATATAAGATCATCAGCAAGAAAGTCAAGAGCTTTTCAATTGTTGCATTACCAGTTGAAAAAGGCTTCTGCGTGTCTGGATAGTTCAAGTCACCTTATCTTGTATCTTATATCTTATCTCTGTGGTGGTTTATGAACTGTGCAAAAAGACCTCACCCACTTTCTCCATTGGACCACGTGGCCTAAGTACAGTATACCTCTGCAAAGATACTGAAATAGCAAACATATAAAAAAAAAAGTAGCTTTCCCTGACCTAAGTGCTATTCATTCAGTCTACTTGCCCCATACCCTATCTCTGGCCTGCCACGAGCGTCTAAAGACTTATTTTTTTGAGAACTGTCAATTATTCTATTTTTCTCATTTTACAGAGGAGGAAACTGAGACTTACAGAGGTTAAGTTAATTGACTGCTCAAGGTCACAGAGATAGCAGGTGCTAGGATTGAGTTTCAAAACCAAGCATTCTGACTCCAAAACTCAGCCGCTTTACTGTTAGTCAAAAGTGCCTGAGTCAGTACTTCATTATGTTTTCTAGTCATATTTGGCTCCTTTTATATCATTGTGGAATGCATTCTAATGATTTCTGGGTTTTTTTTCCCTCATCCCAAATGCCTGAAACTCTGTTGTATTCTCAGACTAGATACTTACTATATATGTTAGCATGAGCATGTCACTTCTGTTTTCTGCATCTCATCACTAAAACAAAGCAACTGTGCTAGAAACTTGCTCTCTAATGTCTCTTTCGATATTAAATTTAGTAATTCCATCGACAGTGTTAAGACTTTTATTCTCAAGATATGTCACTTTTAATTATGTCATATCAAAACCAGATTGTTTCTTTTTGTTGTTATTTTTAAAAGTCGTTTCCACTGGCAAGTGAAAGTGTGTGTCATAAGTGATGTCTGGAGGGCTTTGGCCCACTGCAGTGATCTACAAACCCACAAATTAAGGACTTATACACCGCTCCTTAGGACTTCTTCCTGTGCCCCAAATTCCCTTCTAATAATTTCATTGGCAAAAAGCCTAAGGAAGAGCAAGACCTTTTTTCCTTTGAGGTAAAATAAAATGGATCTAATAATTTCCTATATGAATACTGGCAATAATAACATAATATATGGACATTCCTCCCAAGTTCTTACTGTGTTGTTTTTGCTATGCAGTCACAATATCATTATCCACAGGCTGCCTTTAATGAGAGTAGTTTTAGTCTTTGCATACATACGCAGGAAGTACACAGACATTTTCATAGTTTTAAAAAGTATATATTATGAAAATAATAATGAACTTTGTGTTGTATAAGAGGATTAAGGAGTAAAGAAATGTAAAAATGAGAAGTCTCTCATTTCCTCTAAAATATATGCCCTGCTGAATCCCAGTCTTGAGAGGAATTAATAGTTTTTCAGTAGGTATTAATGATGCTATGTTGTTGTCACAAGATAATTTGCATGAAAAGTTAGCAAACATCCCAAACTGTATAGCATTTACTACAAAGTGGCTATCTTTTTTTTTTTTAAGCTTTTTGTTAAATAACTTGCTTAACTACAATTTCTAAATTAGGACTTTTGGTATTATTATTGTTGAAAAGGTAAAATATGCCTATGGTATAAAACTTAAATGCAAAAGCAAATAAATATAAAGAAAGTTACCTTTCTACTACAGATCTATGGTCTCTACTACCTGAATGATTTCTATACCTATTTAATCATATACCTGTCTAAAAATAATGCAACTTGGTACACTCTTGAAAAAAGTGGAAGCATTGACATATACTTTGCTTTGCACCTTGCTTTACTGTCTCAAAAATTACAGATCATGACATACCAGCTCATACCAATGTCTTCCTGCTTTTCTGCCATATTGTAGCCACCACTTAACTATACCCTAACTGACTAACCAGTCTCCTATGGATGGATAGTTAAGCCATTATCCATTCTTTTGACATTAAAAATGGCAAAAATAGGTAGAAAGAACATTCTGGGAGCACCCGGGTGGCTCAGTGGGTTAAGCATCTGCCTTTGGCTCAGGTCACGATGGATTGAGCCTAGCATTGGCCTCCCTGCTCAGCAAGGAGTCTGCTTCTCCCTTTCCCTGCGTGCTGGTCGGTCGCCCTGCTTGTGCACTCTCTCTCTATATCAGATAAGTAAATAAAGTCTTAAAAAAAAAAAAAAGCCAACCAAACAACAACAAAAAAGAACATCCTGTCTCATCTTTGCACACATGTAGGAATACATGTGAAAGATAAATTCCTACAAGTAAAATTGCTGAGTCATAGGAATCCTCAATACATAATACTAAGCCACCCTCTAATAAAGTCTCCTCAAATTATATTAGTAAAAAAGGGTATAATTTAGAGCATTTATATCGGTGCTATCTTTTAAAGAATCCCTATTACAATAACACTAAATAAAATATCCATATTTATATAACTCAGGTTTTGCTCACAAATATTAGGAGGTACTGTTTTAGACCCTCATGGTCCCTAAACAGATCACATAAAAACATACATATGTACAGTTACATATACCTCTTGAGATGAGTTGCAGTTGACATGTTATATTTTCAATAGAAAAAAAATAAACGTATATTAATATCTATCAGTGTTTCAGAGTCTAACCGTTTCTTCCCCCAGGCATACAAATCTTGCTCCGCCTCTAAAAGCTAATGAGCCCTCAGGCACTACTTCTCTAGTGCTTAATGGCTGGGTGTCGCTGAAGCTAATCTGAAAATCAAATGCCACAGTCCTTAAAATTTTAAGAACTGTTCATTCCCTATTCTCCTCTTAATTCGTTCAATAGTTTCGGATCTGTAGCTAATACTTTGCAGGAACAGAAATATTCCTGAATTCCCTAGTCCTAGAAAATAGTCACAACAGTAAGTAGGTCAAATCTGTATTGTTTAGGAACAAGATTTTTGTTGTTTGTTTTGAATTAGTGATCCTTGAAGGCAGGGCTCTGGGTGCAGGTGAGTGGTAAATCGTCACACGGACTGCTTCCCTTTTCCTACAAAAATGTTGCTGTCAATTGTGCAACAATGAAGGCATTTTGTATAAGGATTTGAGGCTCCAAGAAGGTTTTGGTTTTTGTGTGTTTTTTTTCCTTAAGTCATACAATCTTTTTTATCAGGGAGAGCTTCTCCGGGTACTTCAAAAGAAGATAATGATGAAAAAAACTCAAATTTGAATGGCTCTTAAGCTGCCAGAGTTCTGATTAGAGATCTTCACTACAGTTGCTTCACCATTACTTAAGAAAAATATGACCCTCACTCAGGTTTCAATTATCGCAAGTACTGGGTCATTAGAGTTCAGTGTACCTTAAAAGGCAGGCCGCCGCAGTTAACGAGAATCCAAGCCGCATATTTGGCAGGTAGCGTCACGGTTTTCGTACGAATCTCCGCTTCGTTGCTTGTGTCGGTCAGCACCGCCCTCTGGACAAAGGGGGCTGAGGGTTGGGGTCAAGGACACTGGCTACAGTAAGAGGAGGCTATTTGTGTGGCCTGTTTACAAGGTTACTCGGTTTCAACACCAAGCCCACCTTTTTCCACCTATCACGCAAACCTCCGGCGTGAGGTCACACAGACGCCCGAGGGGCTCACTGGAGCCAGCATGGCAGCCTCCCCCCACCACCGCCCGGACTCAGGAATTTTGCCCGCAGGGACCAACACCACGTGGACACACAGACTCCCGCTTCACTCTACTTTCTGCACCGGGAAGGGCTGTCCCAGCGACGCTCCAGGCAACGCCTCCGCTTCCGGCCAATGAGGAACGGGAGTCGCGTCGGGGCCTTCGCTCATTGGGTCTCGCTCGTTCCGCCTGCGGTGAACGCAAACCACCAGCCGGCTTCTAAAGTCTGAGCCACTGAATCCCGGATCCCGGCTTTTGTCCGCTCGGTGTCGTCAGCCCGGCGTGTCTTTAGCTCCCTTTCTCTTGATTCTTGTGTCTCTTTCAGGCCCTGTCGCACTAGTTTTCTAGTTTTATCTTCCTCGCTCTTTTTCTCTTTCCCTCCTTCGCAGCTCAGCATGCAGGAAAAAGACGCCTCCCTGTATGGTTTCCAGCCTCGCTTCCAACATTTCGCCACGCAGGCCATCCATGTGGGCCAGGAACCGGAGCAGTGGACCTCCCACGCTGTAGTGCCCCCCATCTCACTGGCCACCACGTTCAAGCAAGAGGCTCCCGGCCAGCACTCGGTGAGCTGGGGCTGGCTGGAAAGGTGGGGGGTGGGGCTGGTTTGGGCGGGTAAAGAGAGATGGCTTATGCATAAAAAGGCGTGCGAGAAATTTATAAGATGGTTTATACATCACGAAGGCACTCCAAAGGGAGGTTTGCTACACCCGTGATCTTCCTAGTACTAAATCTTTGTATTCGCTGTCCTGTGATCACATTTCTTTTGATAAGCAGGACTGGAAGGAACAGTTTGTCCAACTTGCCATATAGATTTGAACTGAAATTCATGTAATGTTGGCAAATTTGCGGTTCAGAAATGAGGGTCATAACTTTGTTGAATTACCTTCAGCAGAAAAAATTATAAAGACATGTAGGGAGTCAACTAAACAACAACAACAACCACAACAACCAAACTCTCCAGGGTCTGATAACTCACCTAGAATCAAGATCATGCCCAATGGCTGTATTGTTGTTATTAATAGTGATACAGCTAGTGATGGGCTAGATACAGACTTACACGTAGTATGTCAGATGTATTACAAGTATGGTCTGGGATAATCCTCACAACCACCCTAGTCTGAACTAGGTTCTCATTTTTCTTATGAAAAAAAAAACCAAACAAATTTAGGAATATTAAGTAACTAGCCTGGAGCCACATGGCTAGTAAATGGTGTATGCACACTGGGATTCCAACCCCACTCTAGAACCCTTCTCTTAGGCATTTGGCTACACTCTGCTATACTCCAATAATACTAGTAATAATCTAACCCATTGCATCATTTAAGCAGTGTGGCTTAGTGATTAAGAGCACAAATAACCTAGTCAGAGGGCCTAGGTTTGAATTCCGACAGCACCTCCTCTGATCTGGGGGACCTTGAGCAAGTTGCTTAATCTATCCAAGACTCAGGTTAATCCTGAGTAAATGGGGTTAATCAGTACCTACCACATAAATTATTGATATAGATGTTAAGCTTTATGTTACATTATAATTGCTCAGTAGTTTGATATTTCACAGTGTTCACATTTATACTTTTTCCATTTGATCCTCACAACAAGCAGGCCAGAGGGCAGGACAAATATTACACACTTTTTATACAAAAGGAACTGACCTAGAGTTATAGATAAATGACTTGTAAGGTTTTGATGGAGCATTCTTTGTTAATCCCTTTTGGCAACACATTGATGGGAATTTGAAGTATTTAAAAGTTGCAGAGCTTTTAAGGAAATCAGTTTAATAAACTTTGTGGGTCCAAAGCTTTGGTTATACTTCAAAGACCTCTTTAGTGTGTTGTTATGTAAGTCTAGGAAAATTCTTTTAAACATAGCCCTTTGTTTTGTAAGGTACAGTTTTAAAGGGCATTTCTACAATTGGTTTAGGATGCTTCTAGCTACTGTATTTTGGAATCAAAACGTGTACACAACCTGTTTTCCAAGCTTGTAGTCTGTTGCTGGTGTAGGGTTTTGTGAACGTGTGACTGTCCAAGTTTTAGCTCTTGGTACAAAAGTTAACCATTTAACCAGATATTAGTAATTAAATATTTTCAGAGAGCCAATAGGGGTGGTAAAATCTACAAATACCAGACACCTGTTAGTACCTTTAAAAACTCAGTGAAGAGCTCTAGGGAGAACCTGAGGAGCTGAAGAGAACCATCTATTTCTCCTATTCCACTTGGAAAGCCATTGAATGGGTGACAGGGTAGGAAATTTGCCACTAAAATATGCCTCGCCCCCACCCCAGAGTTAAATCTCTGCGGTGAATAATTATGGAAACACGGGTGCCTTTCTGTGGCAGTAGCCACATGAATCCAGATTTTTTCTGTCTGGGGAGTACAGGTCACATCAAGGAGGTGATGGTGAGGGAGGGATGAGGAGATCCCTGAACTGTATAAAATATATCTGCTCAGTTTGTCTAAAACAAGGAAACAAACAACCAAACTTAAAATTTATAAATTTTAGTTATATACATATATATATATGTATATATTACTAATACTAGGAGCTCCCGAATCAGAAACAATGTGTAAAAAATGGTTGTTGTGTTTATTATGTGCTGTATGAGGCATGGGGAAAATATTTTCAGTCAGTGTTTATATCCTAGGTTTGAATACTGGTTCTGGTGTTCCCTATAACCTTTGGCTTCACTTTCCTAAAGCCGACCATGAGTATTAAATAAAATGACCGAATGAATACTCCTAGTATGCTAAATGTAAACAGAGCAAATTTTTAAAAATTGTGTGTAGCCACTTTGCCAAGAACTACTGTCTATTTTTTGAGTTGCTTTTGTAGAGCCAAGATCTGAACTTTGAGCATTTGTAGGATCTGTTCATAGTTTCCTGTAGGATGTATCACTTATTTCTTAGGAAATGAAATACAGGTTAGAAGTAAGTTTACTCTGTAGGCTCTGGTGATTCCCTTCTCCTGAATTCCCCAAGTTAATGGGTAAAGGTGAGTCTAACATAATAATAATGCTAATGGCAGCCCTTCTCTAGTAGATAGCATGTGTGAAGCACCCTGTAGAGAACTTATTATACATTGTGTAATTTTATCATCACAACAGTTTTACAAATTAGTTTTTTGTATTTTACTCCCATTTTATAGGTACTGAGATCGACTTTAGGAAACATTAAGTAACTTATCTGTTTGGCCTATAGCTCATAAGGGGCAGCTATAGAATTCTAATCCAGTTTGGTGGACTTCAGAGCCTTTTCACACCATTGCCCCCACAATATTGTTAAGCTCCTATTTATTTGTTTATTTTAAAGATTTTATTTATTTATTTGAGGGAGAGAGAGTGCATGCAAAGAGAGAGCACGAGCAGGGGGGCAGGAGCAGAGGGAGAGGGAGCAGCAGACTCCCCGCTGAGCAGGGAGCTCGATGATGCCATGCCAGGATGGCGGACTTGATGTGGGACTCGAACCCGGGACCCTGGGATCATGACCTGAGCCAAAGGCAGACGTGTTAAACTCCTATTTAGTGGCAAGACATGTCATAACTAAATAATAGAAGATCATTATCATTGGATGAGCCTCTTGTTGTGGAGGTGTCTGTGTTAGGACTCTGATAAATAAACTTCAATCTCCTAGGATAAATTCTTAACTTCTTTTCTTCAGGGTTTTGAATATAGCCGTTCTGGAAACCCCACCAGGAATTGCTTGGAAAAAGCAGTGGCAGCACTGGACGGGGCCAAGTACAGTAAGCGGTTTTCCATTTCAAAGTTTGTGAAGTCTAAAACCCATTCTTATATGTATAGACAAAGTCATAGAGGGACAGAATTTCGAATTGGAAAGGAATAAGGATTAGCTAGTTCAAAACTTTTATTTTTACCAGGACATTGAATTTTTTTGTCCAAGGTCCCATAGATGGCGTAATATGCGTATGTGTAATTATTAGGTAAAAACAAATATGAATAGAGGAAAATGGCTGAATTTGCCATTTAGTATTCATGTAAATGCACTCTTCATCTGAAGGTGTCAGTATAAATAGATAAATATTAACAGAGTTTTATAACACTACCTCTGAGAATATAAACTTTCTGATACTCTGGTACATTCACCTGATAATGCTTGAGAACAACACCAGGGAACGTTTACCTGGTGCCCTTGATAATATGCTCTCAGAGATTAAGGATTAACTCTTTGTATCTTTTTTCGTGAAGGGGTGGATTACTGTTAAATCATTTTTGTATTTTTTATATAAATGATACTGAATGAGGATAGAATAGTGAAGAGAAAATGAATCTTATGAGTTTTCTCATAGCAAGAGTGCTGGGGTTAGAAATGTTAATGTGGGTTTTGGGGGGTTTGGGGAGTTTTGTCTTTTGTTTTGGTTGAGGGGCGTTCTTTTTGAACACTAAACTTGTGTAATTTAGTACTATAGAGGGAACATTATTTACTGCAGGGGGTGTAAAGGCTGAGTAGTCTTGTGGCAGACATTTTTTTTTCAAGTGGGCTCCAGAAAACATGGCTGTTTTTAACTGGGTTTAAAGTTTAGCTTTCTGTATGAATTGGACTATATATGTTCTGAGTAGAGAACTGTAATTTTAACCTAAACTTTTCTGAGAAGATTTTATAGGAATTACATTTTTCAAGTTAATTGAATTATCCCTTCTACCAGTCACAGGTGATTTTTATCATTAAGGTGATGCACTAATATTTAGCCAGGATATTTTCTTTTATAGTGTTTAATGTGCGCAATGCCAGGTGGTTTTCTTTTTTTAATTGTTTTCATTATTTTTGTTCTATATGAGATTTCAGGATCGTATTTGTTTAAAGGAGATTCCACACTTAAAAAATTTTAAAAACAAAAATTTTCAAATTTGCCAGGCGCATCTCAGGTCTGATTCTGAGTTTTGTTAGAATATTTGCTCAGTTGGATATCCATATAGCTAATGAGTGAATCTTACCTTAGCTCTGTTCCTCAGGTTTGAAATTTTTTTAGAGTTTGTCATTTTTAAACTGTAATTTAATTGGCAATTGGCCTTTAATCTCAGAACTTTGTAAAGAATTATTTCTTTGAGGTGTTTCAGAGAAATGCTACCACCAAAGCAGAATTACTTATTCTCTTAAAGATATCTCAGTTTTGAAATAGAAAGGGCGAGTTGGCAATTGTATTTTCATCAGGGGACTTCTCGTGTCTCAGTGGTGATGGCTGTCCTTCTATCAGCAGACAGAAGAACATAAAGTCATGCAAGGAAATACTGTAGGTGTTTTTCAACCCAGAGGTTTGACTTTTTGACTTACTCTAACTTGGCTTTTATTTTAGGTTTGGCCTTTGCTTCAGGTTTAGCTGCCACTGTGACTATTACCCATCTCTTAAAAGCAGGAGACCAAATTATTTGCATGGATGATGTGTATGGAGGTAGGTGACCTTTCTCATGCATGTTGTGTCAGCTGACATTTTAAAGATGATAAAGTGGGTCCTGAATTATATTACCAATGTTACCAGGATTATTGATCATTTATTATCTTTTAAGGGTGTGACAGACCCCTCTGTCTTGGCCCAGACATGGAAGAGCATAAACATTTAGGGTCTATGCTCTGGAACTGCTTGTAAGAGAGATTGTTTAATAATAATTTTATTTAAACTGCTGGAATGAGGTTGTTGGACCTGATCAACTTTCAGATATATTCTGTTCCAGAGAAGATAGTATTTAAAGAGAGAGGGTGTTCTAGTGTTATTTAAAATTTTTGCCTGCAGTGAAGATGAACTATAACCCAGGCCACTCCCAAAGAGCTTGCCTCTACCCAACCCTTAATCTCCCCTACATACTTAGGCTTTTGGTTTTAGGGAACCTTTGGAAAATTGTTGAAAATGTGCACCCTTTCCCCACAAAACTGGAAAAGTGTGCTTAAGACTGCACCCAATGTTTATTATTTTAATTTTAGGATCAAGGGGTCTCACCCCTTGAAGTCCATTATGGGTCCAAATTTAAGAGCGTCCATTCCAAACAGTTTAAATGCAAATTATTTAAAGTGGTGAGTAGGAAGGTAAGGAAGACAGGTTGCCCTTACCTTTAAGCAAGACTGATTTTAAACTAAAGGTTAAAGAGTCAAATAAAACACACCTGATTTGACTCTTTAACCTTTAGTTTAAAATCCAAGCCTTATATTCTTTACTATACAGGATAGCCAAATGATTTAACCAAGGTACAATTGCTGTTAGTTGTATTTTTATTGGTGATTGATACTTCCTTATATTTTTAAGGTATTTATACCGATAAGGAATGAACATTTCTTAGTACAATGTCCTTTCCGTTTTGTCTGATTCTTTTCTGCCTCAGGTACAAACAGGTACTTCAGGCAGGTGGCAACTGAATTTGGATTAAAGATTTCTTTTGTTGATTGTTCCAAAACGAAATTGCTAGAGGCAGCCATTACACCAGAAACCAAGGTAACCCGGTTTTCAGTTTTGTCTGTTTTCTGTGCGCTGTTTTGTTTTTATCATTTTATTTACTAGAGCACATAATTTAATTTTGAATAACAAATTTTACTAGAAGGCATTGGAAACCATCAACATTAGGATAGGTCTGGCTTCTCTGGAGTATTACTGCGTAATGGTTAGGTACGTGAATTCCCCAGCAAGATCCAAGTTCTAATTCTGTGTCATAGTTGGTGTATTATCATGGGCAAATTATTTAACTGAAGACTCAGTTTCTTCATCTGCAAGATGGGGATAATTGCACCTGCTTTATAGAAAGGTGGTTGTGTAAATTAGATGAGATAAGGAATATGAAATGCTCAGTACAGTATGCAACACATAAAAATTTAAAAAATTTGTTAGCAAAAGCATACAATTCTATACTGCATTACCAAGCTGGTATTGGTAACAGAAGTCATTACAGAGATTGGGTTGCAGAGAAGGAAGTTTGCCAAGACCCCAGACCCTAAGTTCACTGGCCTTTTAAGAATTCTAAGCGGTACTTCAACAAAATAATAGTTACAAGTAGAGAATGGGCCACGGGCAATCTTTAGCCTCCATCCTGGGAAGCTTGCATGCCACCGGAAGGTGTTTTGTGCCTGAGTGAATGGCATATGTGATATTCTTTCTTGGGGCCTCATTTAAATTCTGCATGGGTCAAAGAAGGACCAGTGTCTTTTATAAGTCAGCCCTTTCCAACTTTTTGCTAATGATTAAAAGGTTTGAATTGTACTCAAGATTATGTTGCAGTGAGTGCTAAAAAATGAAAACCTTTTCTCACACAAATAATTACTTTGAAGATTAACACAGGGGTGAGCTTTGAGTGATTAAGGTTTGTTTTCAAAGGAACTTGTTTTTTATTTTGCTTAGGAGAAAAGATACTTATTAAAATAGCTGGTCTGAGTCTTTCTAAGGGAGGAAAGCGAATTGTGAGTATGTTAATTCTTGTCAACAGAACTTTATGTAGTGGCTCTTACTGACTTGAATTAGTACATTTTTTCCCCCTGAAGTATCTGCCTCATCATATGAAGTAGATTTTTTAAGTCCCTTTAAAATCAACTTTGCATTTATTATTTTATTTTAATTATTTTTATTATAAATATAAGTAATAGATTCTTACCCAGAAATAATTTTTTATTGATTTTTAAAATAATTCATTTCTTGTAGAATACGCTTTATTTTAATTACCTTATCTTTCCACAGTAAGACTCTAGAGTTGGAAGACTATTAAACTAGTTGTCTTGCTCATTTATATAGTAATAAAGAATTATTAACCCTTTTAAAAAGAAAACTGAGGTAATGTCATTCAATACAGTGGCATCTTGTTTAACAAACAGAATTCTGTTCTTTTCTTTGGTCTTTTCAGTCACTGTCAAGCGTCTACTGTGTGCCTGAATTGTGCTAGGCTTTTGGGTATGATGCTATCTCTTTCTTAAATGAGCTGTGACCAGGTTTTCTATTGTGTGTAACTTCCCTCCTGCACTTTAAAACCCATGCTCTTCTAGTTCTGGGTACTTATTTTATAGTTTCTAATGCATCTGGCATTTTTTAAGTTAATATTTAGCATGTGTTTGGCATTGTAGAAATAGTTCTCTTTAATGAAAATTCTAGGCTGTGGTCTGAATGTTCTATATTATTTACCTTTGAGAACAAAATTCCTAGACACTGAATTATGTCTTTGAAATCCTTCCTCTTCTTAATGGAATGGAATTACAATAATTAACTTGAGCACTTTTCTTCTTATATGTAACATTATCTCATTTGATCTTTATAACAACGCTATGAAATATTATCAACCCTATTGTACAGATGTAAAATTTGAGGAATATGGAGGGTAAGTTACTTAACTAAGACCTCTCAGAAATTAATGGGGGCTAGGATTCAGATTCAGCCCTTGCAACTTTATCACCCACATTCTTCCAGTATAGTCTGCCAGATGGTTACAATATATAAGACATATTGGTGCAGTATATTTTTATAAACTATTGTCATCTATTGAATTGTTTTAGCTTGTTTGGATTGAAACCCCCACAAACCCTAACCTGAAGATGATTGACATTGAAGCCTGTGCACATGTGGTCCATAAACATGGCGACATCATTTTGGTCGTTGATAACACTTTTATGTCAGCCTATTTCCAGGTAAATGAAGGGGTTTTTTTGGCATGAATTGTAGACTACAGATACCTGTAACTAAGAAAGGAAAGACTTGTTTACATTAAAATCATTACCAAACTCATGGAATCTAATCAGAGTTATTGATTAGACAAAGAATTAAAATTGGACCTTTTCTACCGTTAGCTAATTAATATCTTTTCAGCCAACCCTAGGTTCATATCCGGTATGGGGCTTTGTGTGTTTTAAATGTTGTCTTAATTAAAGCTTTGAAGTCTCTCAGGATGTGTAAACTCTCTGAAGAGCTGGCCTTATTATGTGATTTTATCTATCAGTGCTTAATAAATAGTAGGGACTTTAATGTTTATGTGCTGGTTATAAATCAATTATTTTTTTTATATATATGGTGTGACTGAAAAACATATGTTATTTGTTTAATGTATATGTTCATTTTTAAATCTATTAATATACAATTAAATTATTAAAATACATAATTAAATCTTAAGCTATATAATTTAAGATGTATTTAAATGTATTATGTAATATATGTAATATATACGTTATCTAATTAAACCTGGCTAACCTTCCAAATGAAAGGAAAACGAAAGCTATACTGCATGTCATCTCAGTGGATGTCACACATATTATTTCTCCACTTTCCTCCTTTCTAGTTTCTCTTCCCTCAGTGCCCCATGCACTATGCCCAGCTCTCTGTAGCTTTACCTTGTTTGTATTAGGAATTTCTACTCCCTGTTTCACATTGTAGCTGTAAGTACCAAGTCCTTTACAGTGCTCCTTTTAAACTATGTCTCTTCCTACCTACCCCTCTACATACATCTCTTCCCACCTCAAACCCTCCCATTCATCCTCCATTCCTTTTCTTTTTTCTCTTACTT
This sequence comes from Ailuropoda melanoleuca, assembly GCF_002007445.2. Taxonomy (NCBI): domain Eukaryota; kingdom Metazoa; phylum Chordata; class Mammalia; order Carnivora; family Ursidae; genus Ailuropoda; species Ailuropoda melanoleuca. The sequence continues at coordinate 43,229,947 of NC_048219.1, forward strand.
TTTTCCCAGATGCTTCTTTCTGTTTTGTTCCTTTTGGTAGATCATCTAAGGATCTCTCTATAATTGATTAGTTGTCTGCCCTTTCCCCAACATGTTCTCTCTCTCTTTCCTCTGAACAGCCCAATCTGTTTCCTTTCCTTGTTAGGAACTTACCTTCCCCTCGATGTTCCTTCCTGCTTGTACCTTAAAATCATTCTTTTTTTTTTTTTTTTTTAAGATTTTATTTATTTATTTGACAGAGACAGCCAGCGAGAGAGGGAACACAAGCAGGGGGAGTGGGAGAGGAAGAAGCAGGCTTCCAGTGAAGGAGCCTGATGTGGGGCTCGATCCCATAACACTGGGATCACGCCCTGAGCCCAAGGCAGATGCTTAATGACTGCGCTAGCCAGGCGCCCCCTTATGATCATTCTTATTACACTTCCTTTACTTTGCCTTTATTCTGCAGAATTCCTGAAAACCCAGCTCATTTTCTGCTACTCTTAAATTAAGGCATATGTTTATAGCTCAGTTGTTTATATTTCCCCCGCTTTCGTTTTGGGTCCCTGGAGTTGGCACAGGCTGCTGCCTTAGTTTGTATAAATCTGCTCTTCACCTTCTTCCATTTTATTGAGAAGGCACTACCAGGTTTGTTTTCCTCACATTTCCTGGCTATGTTGGATTCACACAGCTTCATGGGCCACCTACCTTTGGCTCACGATATCTCTTTGGCTGCTTATTATATGCAGTAAAGCACTCTATTTCCAAGTGAAAATCTCCGGGCATCATCTATTTGTCCCGGGTGATTTTCTCTCTTGGATTTGTTATCCCAACTCCTTATCCCATCTACCACTTACACGAAAGGCCACTTGACATAGCATAGGTTGCTGTAGCTGAGTCACAGTGAGTCCTGTATATTCCCAAAGAGATGACATGAATTGTTTTAGCCTGGGCCTGCCCAGATTACTCATCGGGCCTGGCCCTTTATTCCCCCTGTTGCTGTCGCTAAAATAGGTCCAGTTTTTCTACCTTTCTGAAGCCCACATCACATTTCTGCATGCCAGGGACTGCAGTTTGCTTCCTTTCAATCTGGATTCATTCCAGTTGAGTTAATCAGAATCATGTTGTCCCTAAGTGGCTACATGTTTTAGTTCCATACAGTAGATCTTCTGAAAAGGTCCTCTCATTATTTTATCCTCATGAAAACTGGATATGTTCTCTTTCTTCCCTGCCTTTTGTCTTCTCGGTCTTCTATAAATGTCACAAAAGGCAAAATGGGCATGCCGTCATAAAGTTGCACAGTTTGACAGTGGAACCTCTGGATTTACATAATCTAGATGTGGGTGCTAGCTCTACCAGCTTCTTAATCTGAATGATCTGTTTTGTTTTTCTTTCTTTTCCTTTCTTTTCTTTCTTTTTTTTTTTTTAAGAGAGGGCAAGCTGGGGGAGGGGGCGCACAGGGAGAGGGTGAGAGAGAATCTTAAGCAGGCTCCATGCCCAGTACAGATCCTGACATGGGGCTCAATCTCACCACCCTGAGATCAAGACCTGAGCTGAAATCAAGAGTCAGATGCTTAACCGCCTGAGCCACCCAATCACCACCGTTTTGTTTTTCTTAGTCCCTTTTCTTCATCTGTACAATGAGAATCTTAAAGTACTGATTTTATTGAGTTAGGTAAAATATTTTGTATAGTACTTCACTGGGGTATGTCAAATATTTAACATGGTTCTCAGCACTTAATGATATCCACAAATGTTATTTGTTTTCATTTTTCCTTTTCTCTTGACCACAGAGTTTACAGAATGTTAGCATTGGAAGAGACCATCATCTAGTTTGACTCCATCACTTTGGAGATGTGCAAACACCTATGTAGAGAGTGCTTTGAGTAATACCTGACTTAAAACATCCTATTTTTGAAACACCCCAAATGAAAAGTCCTATAGCCCCTTACACTACCACCTTCCAAAGACTAAACAACTGGTGAGATTAAAACACACACACACACACACACACACACACACACACACGCACTATCTTTTAAAGAAAAGGTAAATAGGCTCCTGGCTGGCTATCAGTAGAGCATTGACTCTTGATCTCAGGGATGTGATTTCAAGCCCTGTGATGGGCTTAGGGCTTACTTTAAAAAAAAGAAAATGTAAATAGAAAGATATTGATAATATATTTTTTAGTGAATAAGTTGATTATAACTTTAATTCTCACTATAAACAAAGACATTTTAAGACTAAAGGATTGATTTGCAGGAAAATGGAGTGAGGGAAAATAATCCAAAGAAATTTCTTTCTAAGTGACTTTACACTTGGCAAAACTAGTAAAATAAAAGAGTAATTAGGAGTCAAGATCATGGCACATCAAGTGAATAATCACAGCATACATTATCAGGTTTTAATGATCAAAAATCTAAGCATATTATATACTCACTTGACATAACAATTGCTAAATGTTTATGTCTATTTATGTGTTTACTGAGTCATAAAATGCCAGCATCCCTGCATATTAAAATTTAGTAATACGCTTAGGACCAGCCAGCAACTGCTGTAAAGAAACAAGTTCAGGAGACCTGTTGACCTGAGTTTACCTGCTATTTCCAGAAGATTTGTGGTTTTGGATTGAGTACTGGGTTGAGTGCTTTGTATTTTTAGTTGGTGGGAAAGATGAAGGGAAAGATACCATCAGAGATCCTGGAAAATTTTAAGATGCATGTATTTTTGAAAAGGTAGAATAGGAATGAAATTTACAATAGCAAATAGGCATGTAATGAAGCATATTTTCAGGTGATTTACTATCTAAAATGAAACTCTTTTTTTCCTTTCAGCGGCCTTTGGCTCTGGGAGCTGATATTTGTATGTATTCAGCAACAAAATATATGAATGGTAAGACATACATAGTCTACACTTTGAGTGTTCCTTTCCATGGATAGATGAAAATACCATAGTGCTTGATATTTTGATCCTTTTTCTTCTATTATTCAGGTTTTCTCTGTGACTCATGTAAAAAGTAAAAAATTTATGCTTTGGTTAAATATGGGATTTATTTATAGCAGACAAAACTATGCTCATGACTTATGAACAGAGGAGTAAAATTTACTTCAAAAAGTTACAGTTTTATTCTACTGACAGCTTAAAAAGAAACATTTAATTTTTATATGATTTTTATTTCATTTTTTATAGGTACAGCTTTTGGTACTATCAAATTGAATACAGTTTATTTAAACTAATTTTACAGGGCTTTTTCCCAGAGAGTTTTTTTTCAAGTGAAAGTTACATTTTAGAAATTTTAGAATGAAGAATAAACATACATTGTTTTTAACTTAAAGGTTTTTGTTTTGTTTTAGGCCACAGTGATGTCGTAATGGGCTTAGTGTCTCTTAATTCTGAGAGCCTCCATAATAGGCTCCGTTTCTTACAAAATTGTAAGTATTAAAAAGTCCCAGAATTCCCCTTATCCTCTCACAGGGACTACATTTGATATTTTAATTCCACTAAATGTTGTGAAGTAATAGCATTCTACTAATTAGGAAGAAATGAGAAATGGAGGAGAAAGATTCTGGCTTTTAAAGGAAAGTAGAAAAATTAGGATATAAAAATATAGTTAGAGCATAACAGGGCTTTACAACGTGACTCAAGGGATGAGTTTTGTTATTTTTGAAATCCATGTTAATTTTGACCATAATTACGTAAAGCCCAAGTGAATTTTGAGTTTTCAGACTTACTAGATTTTTTTTCTTTAGATAAAGCATTTGAAATGATGGCTTTCTTATACTCTATCTTTTATATCTGGAATGGTGGTTAACTTTAAATAGCACTTAATATATAAACTTATATTTTTCAACAGATGTCTAAACACCATTTCCTATTTAGATGGTTTAGTTACCTCAAGTATGGGTAAGGGTTTATTTGAAGATGTTTAGTTTAAACCGTTCTGATTTGACAGATGCAAACATATTTAGGAATAAAGTAAATAAATATTAAATAAAGGAAATAAGCATTAAAGTAAAACAACAACAACAAAAACACCAGGGAGGAAAACCAAAACTTACTGCTTGGTTTATAAAACATTGAGGCGAGGTACATACCTTGGAGGCATAGTAACTCCTAGGCTGCTTTAGACAAAAGCTAAATAGAACGTTGGTAGAACTTTCAGGATCAATAGGAGCTGAATGTTGTTTTTTCCTGCTCTTTCAAAGAAATATAAGATTCAACGATGTGCAGTATGTCATTGAATGGAAATCATAGAAAGGACTATTTATGTTCATATTTGAAAAGTTCATATTTATTCATGTTTAGTTTATAGGATCTTCATTTCCCCTTTCATTTTAAAGCCCATTTCTTTGAGTGTACTTTAGGCTTCATTCTTATGCTTCTGATTTGATACATTAATTTCCCCCCTAAAACTCAAACATTGGCCTTCGTAGCTCGTTTCTCAGAGTCACTATAAAGAAAAAGAGAGTGAGAGAATCTTCTGGGTCTCTCCCCGCCTTTCAGATTAACCCAGCATATGTTCATTTTACAGCTCTTGGAGCAGTTCCATCCCCTGTTGACTGTTACCTCTGCAATCGAGGTCTGAAGACTCTACAGGTCCGAATGGAGAAGCATTTCGAAAATGGAATGGCAGTTGCTCAGTTTCTGGAATCTAATCCTCGGGTAGAAAAGGTTATTTATCCTGGTATGTTGATATGATTTCTTTCTTTCCTTCTTTCTTTCTTTCTTTCTTTTTCTTTCTTTCTTTCTTTCTTTCTTTCTTTCTTTCTTTCTTTCTTTCTTTCTCTTTCTTTCTTAAGATTTACTTATTTGAGAGGGAGTGTATGCAAGTGGGGGGGAGGGGCAAAGGGAAAGGGGAGAGAATCTCAAGAGGTAGATTCCCCGCTGGGCATGGAACCAACACAGAGCTCAATCTCTCAATCCTGAGATCAGGATCTGAACTGAAATCAAGAGTCAACACTCAACTGACTGAGCCACCCAGGTACCCCAGTGTTGATATGATTTGTAAGCACAAATGTTTACACTAGGATTCTATGGGTTATCCTAAGTATCCTGTGTATGACAGCTGTGGTAAGGTAGCTGCTTTCATGTATTTTAACGCTGTTCATATATTATTGGACGCTGCTGTATGTTAGGCTCTGTAGGGGAGTCTGGGGGGTGAAGATACACGTGGTCTGTGTCCTTGTGTTGCCTATCATCTAGTGGCTGCTTGGATGTTAGGAAATTGATTTAATGCATTGGATGTTCCTGCCACGGTCTTTAGCTTGAAGGCTTGTGTTTACTTGTTCCAAGATTGCAACATTGTACTTTCCAGTTGATTTACTTTTAGTCTTTTCAGTCTGCCATTCTGCATTAGCTCTTTTATCTGATTTAGGTTGGGACTTGCTCCTTACGCATCAAAATTCCCCTGAAGCTCTCTTAACTTCCTTTTCAGATTTTTTCACCTCTGCCAACTCATGTGCAGTTAGCAGACTTATATATAACTCTCTGAATTTATTTTGCCAGTCTATTAAATTGTGGTGTGGTCTTAAGTCAATAGTTACTTTGAACCCTTTGAGTTGTTAGCCATGTGGTCTTGGATGGACAGGAGAATTGAGCTTGACTCCTGTCCTCAAGGAACTTAGATAAGCCAAGGCAGAACTACATATGAGATATTGAACAAGAAATTACAGAATGATATAATTAATAGAAGGGCAGGGGCAGTCAGCGGGGAGAATGTTCCGGGTTAAAGGGACAGCTTGTACGAAGGTCCTGAGATGAAAAAAGTGCAGTACTGCTGGTGTAAGGACAGTCAATGTAGCTCGAGCATGGAGAGGATAGAAAAGATAGGTCAGAATGAAGCTGGAGACCCAGAAACGGAGGCCAGAGCACATCGTCAGATGTGGACATGGCGTAAAGCTCATCATTATTAGGCTTACTTGCAGTTTGCTTAGGCAAACGGTGAATTTTTTTGTTCTGAAATTACATGTCTGACTCTAAAATAAGACTTTTATTATGCCTCATGATCACAGGGCTGCCCTCTCATCCTCAGCATGAGCTGGCAAAGCGTCAGTGCACAGGCTGCCCGGGTATGATCACCTTTTATATTAAAGGCACTCTTCAGCATGCTCAGACGTTTCTCAAGAACCTCAAGGTAAACTTTCAAAAGAGGTTTTTAAATCGTCGAGGTAAATTAACAGCAGTTCATGATCTCTCCTTTCCATCCAGCTCAGATTCATGTCTTTGTAACTGCAGGTTGCACCCACAGACCTCTGTATCATGAAATGCTTTAGGTTGGAAAATGACTTTGGTGCAGTGGCAGACATCTGAGTATGTTCCAGACAGGGCCATCAATTTGAGACAGACGGAATGTCCTGATGCACTGGTTTTCAGATTTATTGAAAATTGAACCCCTTTTCCAAATGAAATACTATGTGAAACTTGAAAGCAATGTGTGGCTGGTGCACTGCACAAAGGCTGCTCTGAAATCCAGCCTAGGAATGACTTTCCAAACCCTGTGCCTCCCAGGCTGCATCTGCCTGCGGTGAAGGAAGAGAGGCCTTTGTTTGAGTCTCACGCTGGCAGGAGGCTCTCAGGGCCCCTGGGAGAGAGGCTTCTGTAACTCCATACACTGGGCTTGCAGAGCTCATGCAGCAGATGGAGTGTTAAATACTGAGGTCGAACGCAGAGGCCGCTGCCAGATTAGTTATCTTCTACTGGTATCTAAAAGTTGTACTAAAAGCAGAAAGATCGTGTATATTTAATTAAATACAGTTGGGAGAGTAATTTTAAAGTACTTGTAAAATTATGACACTATAACACTAAATACAAAAACAGGTTTGGTTTTTTTCCCTACTCCAGGAGGGAGTTAAATGGATGTATTAATTTAGTAAGTGTTTTATTTTAACAAGTAAATGTGTATAACTTGGTAGACTTGTAGAGATTTTTATTTAAAGGGTAACCACGGAGGTAGGTCTCAAATGTAATAATTCTGAGGTTTTAGGACTCATGTTAATGAATTATCTGTCACTTTAGAGGGCCAAATCTGGAAGGTATGAGAGCTTGACCTTCCTCAACTTGTAATGTTTTAAAAGTTTGCACATCATATGTCTAATTGGTGACATCAGTGTTACAGATTTTATTTTCATTTTTTCTCTGGGTTTCTTGCCCAACTTGTACTTTCATAACCACCATTTCTTAACCCGTGTCCAGGGCCATTTTATTAAAAACATTTAGTTTTGTATTTTTTTTATTTTTACTTTAATGAAAGATCTAAATGAATGTTTTCTTTGCCATAGTTATTTACTCTGGCTGAGAGCTTGGGAGGATACGAAAGTCTTGCTGAACTTCCGTGAGTATATTTCTGATTTTCTCAGTGTTTTAACTTTGATGTCAGCTTTAAGAGTTGTTTGGAAAGGAATATGGTAAAATCAGGAGTAATTCAAGACATTTGACAAGAATAGCATCATGCTATTTAATCAGAATGGACTCTTAACCCAGTAGAATGGAGACCCCAACAAAATCTCAGTGAGCTCTGTGTGTCCTTCCCAGTTTTGCTTCCTTCCTTTCTGCCTGAAGGCCATTCCCGTGGACTGTTATTTTAGGATCTCTGACCTCTGACCAAGAGCTGCTTGTTCTATCCCACTCTGCTCTAGAAGGGGGGTCAGAGACATTTATGAGAAGGGCTGACTTCAAGGCTCCTTGGAAGTGGGGACTGTGTCTCTGTTGAAATACTGCCATGCCCTTGATGGTCAGAAGAGGACCCTACTAGGTGCCACCGAATCCCATTTATTTTCTGTTCTGTGGATAAACCTTGAGTGGCTTCATGTTTTCTGCAAGATAAACCCAAAATCTAACTTGGTATTCCTGATCCAATCAATTCATCTAATTTTATCAAAGCACCACAGGATATTAGAACATGCAGCCAGAGATCAGGTGCTCCAACAGCTTGTTTAATAGATAAGGAAACAAAGATTCAGAAAGTTTTGCTGGTTACTCAAATGTCACATAGGAATATGTTAGCAACCTCTCTCCTGAGGCTTTGGATAGAGATAATGAGAGGAGCTAAAAGCAGCCTGGATCTGGATTTGACACCTGCTCCACCAGTTACTCACCACTGAGCTTTAGTTTTTTCATCCATAAAATGGGATTAATAATTAAAATGACAATTATCATTTATCGATTACCTGTCCCACGAGCATTCCAGAGCTATCCTGATTTTATTGGATGGTACTCTATCCATGTTTTATAAATATTGCAGTGGTAATAAACATCATTAGCTAATAATTTTCAAGAGTACTAAATGCACCTGGCATGTTTCTGTGTTTTAATTTGCATAATAACTACTTTCTGGAAGCACTATGTTGAGCGGTGTCAGGGATTACCAGAATTTAGGCACATTTGCTGTCCTCTCACAGTAGCTTGCAGCTTCTTGGAAGGAAGAGTCAGGCAATTCCACATAAAGTTTAAAAAAAATGTATGATACCCAAATAATTATTCAAATAATTAAGGTAACACAAATAGGTTTTTGTGAGTCTTTCAAGAAGATGCCTGCTAGTAAGTCTGGATGCACAAGAGGGCACACTCAGCATATGAAATTGGGTTATTTTTTATAGTCATGAAATGTGTATTTCTTTAAAGCTCTCTTAAAAATTGGCACCTCCTAATTTCTTCAGGGATTTGGTTTAAAGTTGCTTGGCCCTCAGATGTACCAGCCAGCAAGGCCATCACCCTGATGCCTGCTATTGGACAAGTGAATTTAGGTCAGGGCTTGTCTGTTCTGTCACCCTCATTCTGTGACTCCCAACTGCGGCAACGGGTACAGCATTGCAATAGACGAGGGAGGAGTCAGAGCCAATGTGTGCTGGATTAGTCTTCCAGCCTGACAAGGCACATTAACTCCGCAACCTCAGAAAAGTGACTTACATTCTCTCAGTCTGTTTCCTCGGTTGTAATATGTGGATAACCCTGCGCTCAGCTCTTAGGGTTGTTATGGGAACATGGGGGAAAAATATCCCTAAGCCGATGCCTTGATTCATACTAAGGGCCGAATAAATGTTAATTATTATTAGGAATTTTTATGTTTTATTAGGCGTCTGATACACTCCAGGTGGTTGCAAATGCTTTATATGTGTTCCTTCCGTTAATGACTGTGATAAACTCTTGGGATAGGAGTTATATCCAACTTCTGTTCATTTAAAAAAAAATGAATTAATGCACACAAATGACCTAGTAGAGTCCCTGCCTCATGGTAAGCCTATAATAAGTGATAGCTATTGTTAAGATTTTAGATAAAGAAATTGATTGTGAGGACAGGTAACTTCTACAAGCCTACTCAGCCAGTGTGTAAAGGAGCTGATTCATGTGGAGGTCTATTGGTCTCACAGGCCTAAGTTCTTACTTTTATGTGTACACTCTTTTTTGAGGAACTAAAAGCCTCAAAAGAGAGAACATTTTTTATTTATTTAATTTTTTTAAAAGATTTTTTAAAATTTATTTGAGAGAGAGCACAAGTGGGCTAAGGAGCAGAGGGAGAAGTAGACTCGAGCGGGGCGAGGGGCAGAGAGAGAGGGAGAAGCAGCCTCTCTGCTGAGCAGAGAGCCTGACCTGGGGCTCAATTCTGGGACTCTGGGACCATGACCTGAGCCGAAGACAGATGCCCAACTGACAGCCACCCAGGCGCCCAAGACAGAACATTTTAGGGAGGACGTTTGCATGTACAACTTCAGTAGAGTGATAAAAGAAGATACTCATTTGTGTTGACCGCATCTGAGATTTTCTCTCCCTGGATCTGAAGTGAGATAGAACGGAGCAACTTAGGCATTGATTTTCGGTAGTGTGCCTGGAAAGGATGAGTGTTGGTGGCAGGGCGCAGTAAGACTACTAGCCCCTCCTCCATGATGCCTCGGCCTCAGCCCACAGAGTTTTCTGCCTCCTCTCAACTCTGGCAGTCCTTGCTGTCCGCTCTTGTTTGGCATGTGCTGTAGACTATTCTGTTCTGTGAATTGTCACAGTCTTTGGCCCCTGCTTTGTTAGGTAGGGTCAAGAAAAATACCTCGTTTTTCTTGGTTTCCCAGTTCTTACTATGGTACCTGACCCACAGTAGGCGCTTTAGCTGTATACACGTTAATGATGATGATGAGTTACTGGCTGGTTTTGAAAATCCTTCCAGGCCTCTACCTCCATTCATGGATTATGTGCTGGAATTCCTAATGCTCACTGGTTGCCACTGGTGTTGGTCCTGGGTTGTCTTTCCCTGATCTGCCTCACAAGGTGCCATTGATCGGGAGGGAATTAATTCTGGCTGGCTCTTGGTCCAACAAGTCTTTTTTTAAGTCCAGCTGGGTGGTCATGGGGTATATGACTTCTGGCCAAGGCTTCATTCAGGCAGATGTTAAAATCCACAGCTGGAGGCTATCTTTTTCCCTCCTGCGTGGGAGTGCTTGATTGGCACCTTCAGTGTTTGGATTGAGTTTATTGATGGTATAAAAAGGATAAAAGATCTTAGTTTTCACTTATAATGACTAGAAAAGATCATTTTCACAGTTCCTTATTTTTTTGCCTGTGAAAAATTGTAGGCATATGAAGAATTTGATATTTAAAATAGAAAAAAAACTGAAGGGGCGCCTGGGTGGCACAGCGGTTAAGCGTCTGCCTTCAGCTCAGGGCGTGATCCCGGCATTCTGGGATCAAGCCCCACGTCAGGCTCTTCCGCTATGAGCCTGCTTCTTCCTCTCCCACTCCCCCTGCTTGTGTTTCCTCTCTCGCTGGCTGTTTCTATCTCTGTCAAATAAATAAATAAAATCTTTAAAAAAAAAAAAAAAAAACTGAAGATAATTGCAACTTATAAGACAGATACAATATATTGATCAAAAATTTGCTCATTCTTTCTTTCAGGGCCATCATGACCCATGCATCAGTGCCTGAGAGTGACCGAGTTGTCCTTGGAATTAGTGACACACTGATTCGACTCTCTGTGGGCTTAGAGGATAAAAAAGACCTACTCGAAGATCTAGATCAAGCTTTGAAGGCAGCAGTAAGTTTAATTATTTGGTGTGTTTGTGGGTTTAATCTTGGGGAGGTGGCCGCTCTCTTATTTTTTTTAAAGATTTGTTTATTTATTTGAGAGAGAGAGTGCGGAGGGAAGGGGCAGAGGCAGATGGAGAGAAAGAATCTCATGCAGACTCCCTACCAACCGCAGAGCCTGACATGGGGCTTGATCCCATGACCCTGAGATCATGACCTGAACCTAAATCAAAAGTCAGGGGCGCCTGGGTGGCACAGCGGTTAAGCGTCTGCCTTCCGCTCAGGGCGTGATCCCGGCTTTATGGGATCGAGCCCCATATCAGGCTCCTCCGCTATGAGCCTGCTTCTTCCTCTCCCACTCCCCCTGCTTGTGTTCCCTCTCTGACTGGCTGTCTCTATCTCTGTCAAATAAATAAATAAAATCTAAAAAAAAAAAGAAATAGTCTTTTAAAAAATAAATAAATAAATAAATCAAAAGTTAGACACTCAGCCGACTGATCCACCCTGGCGCCCCGGTGGTCACTGTTTGGCCTCCCTGAATTCTGAAGGTTTCTTTTTCTCTTCTTATGATAGACAGGATATATAAATATGCAGGGAACTCAGCTGAAGTGCAGATTTTAAAAAATGGTAGTATTCAGAAAAGAGTCCTTGGAAGAAATGAAGTCTTTGCCTGCAGTTTTAATAACATATTTTTCTTGTGCACTTTTGATACAGCACCCTCCAAATGCAGGTCGTAACTAGCATTCCAGAACTGCTAGTAGAAGTTGCTTCCTGAGAAGATCAACTCTGCGTAATTGAATGGACCATTAATGAGCCTTTGCGGAATTTTCAAGTGAAAATTTTAAGGCACCTTATTACTTGTCAGAGTTGTAACCTCCAGGGATCATCCTTATTAAAAACTGTTTCCTCTTTCCCTTATTGTAATTGACAGGTCAATTCTGTTAATATCTTTTTGTTAATTTTAGTATACATTTGCCTCTGAAGGAGGTGGGATTTGTGCTGCTTTTTTGGGATTGTGACCTTTTTTCATAGCTTACGATTTATATTGATCATGTTTACAATATAATGATAATTCATTTTTTTATGTTTTTCTGAAGAATTTAAATTATTAAATGAATGTTCTTAAATCAAGTGTGATTTTTGCATGTTGTTGAAAACAGCACTCAAAGCAATGGTTTACACATGATTATCATAAGCCAAAAATCAAATACTTGAAAAGCCTACTGTGAACTTCTGCTGATAAAAGGTTGTACTTACTATTTCAAAAAATAAATAAATAAATTACCAAATGTATCCCATTGTGATATTCCTATATTATGTGGCATTGACTTGTATTCCTGGGCCCTTTTAATCCTCAACTCTCAGAGGTCTCAGCCACTTGCAGTAATTTTTGTAAGTTCAACTGTATAACTATCATGTCCAAATCTTAGTGTTTGCAGATTATAGATTCTGTCATGGGGGTCAAAAGCCACTTTTACAGGGGCCCCTGGGTGGCGCAGTTGTTAAGCGTCTGCCTTCGGCTCAGGGCGTGATCCCCGCGTTCCGGGAGCCCCACATCAGGCTCCTCCGCTGGAAGCCTGCTTCCTCTCCCACTCCCCCTGCTTGTGTTCTCTCTCGCTGGCTGTCTCTATCTCTGTCAAATAAATAAATAAAATCTTAAAAAAAAAAAGCCACTTTTATAGAGTGACATACTACTTTTTATATTTTTACCTGTAACAGTAAACTTAATGAGCCTAAAGAGAGAAATGCTTAAACCAGCATCTTTTAAAGTACATAGTCAGCAAGTGTTTGTTAATAAGTCATAAGTCAAATAGGTTTTTTAAATTGTTTTTATATTAAAGGCTTTTAGTCACTTGTTTGCTGTTGCCATTTGTTTTGCCTTAAAAAGGCATATCACTGAACTTGATTGATGCAAGACAGGCGAATACATAAGGCTATGTTTTACGTGTTGTTCGTATTTTGAGTTACGTGACAGAGTCTGGAAATTCTGGCTCTGGGCAGCAGCGTTTTGAGGCTACACTGTAGTGCCATGGAAATAACGAAGACCAAGCAAATCAAAAAAGCAAGGACTATTTATTCCAAGCTTACAAGGCAGTCAGTTACTGTCATCTTGTGTTTTGACAGACTCAAAGGGAAGCAGAGCATAAAGAATTGTAGAAATTTTAATATGTGTTGATGTGGATGAGAAACTAAAATTTCCGTATATAAAACTGTCAGAGGACCTTTAAATGGATAACGTTAAATCACTGTCAGAAATGTTTAAAAAAAACTGAAAAATTAAGGCCGACAGAGGAGTGGTCAAGTTTTGTAGTGTAGAAAAGGGAAGGTTTGGGGTGCGTGGGTGGCTCAGTCAGTTAAGCATCTGCCTCGGGCTTGGGTCATGATCCCAGGGTCCTGGGATTGAGTACCGCATTGGGCTCCTTGCTCAGCGGGGAGTCTGCTTCTCCCTCTGCACCTTCTCTCTGCTTGTGCTTCGCCTCTCTCTCTCTCTCTCACGAAGATAAATGAATGAAATCTTGAATAAATAAACAAATAAGGGAAGTTTTCAGGTATGCCCTGATTGGAGGCTGCTGGCGTGAGGAAGCTGTAGGCAGCTTGATTTGAAGTAGGACACCTGCTGCAATTGGTTACGGGTGCATATTTGGCTTTGTAGGGTTGGTCCTTAGTTGAAAACAGACAAGAATTAGGGAAGCTGTCAGTTATTAATCAAGTGCTGGCCCTTTGGTGCCGATTGTTCCAGAAGTTAATGTTTAGCTTCCTGAATTGTCAGTAGAGATAGCAATCAGGTTTCCTGCAGGCCTGACTTAAAGCAGGCAGGCTTCCTCGGTTGTTGTTTGTAGGTAAAGGGTTTGGTTTTCTGGGGAGGTTGCTGCAGATTGTAGGTCAAAATTCTATTTTTATATATGGTCTATCCACTGTCTATTTGTCTATTCAGTCTGTCAGAGCTTCTAGTGAGCAGTAACTACCCTTGTATTAGTAAGGGTTCTCCAGAGGAACAGAACAGAGAGAGAGAGACACTGTGTGTGTGTGTGTGTGTGTGTGTGTGTGTGTGTGTGTGTGTGTGTGTAAAGAGAGAAAGAGATTAATTTTAAGTAATTGGCTAACGTGACAGTGGGGCTGGCCTGTCTGAAATATATGGGGCAGGCTGGAGACTCACTTAAAAGAGTTGTTGCTGTCTTGAGTTCAAAATCTGCAGAGAAGGCCAGCAAGCTGGAATCTCAGGGTTTCTGTGTCACAGGCTTAAAGCAGAATTGCTTTGCCTTCAAGTGAGTGGATGAAGGCCACCCACATTATGGAGCCTGGTCTCCTTTACTCAAAGTCGACTGATTTAATGCTAATCACATCTAAAAATTATCTTCCCAGTGACATCTGAGCTGGTATTTGATCAAACAGCTGGGCACCAGAAGCCTATTCAAGCTGACACATAAAATTAACCCTCACAGCCATGTTTCAGGCACTGTTCCTTACTGCCTGCTGAGGCACCGTCATGTTTATTAGGGTTTATGAGGTTTATCCACGACTTTTGGTTATCTGCAAACATGTCTCTCTCCATTAACATAGTTTACACTGAGACAATAATTTAGTGTTTAAACAATGCACCCTCCACCTCCAGCCGTCTTCATAATACATCTGACTTTGTAGAAGGGAAATAATTAGCCACGTTCTGGTCGGGTTAAATGAAGTCAGGCTTCCAGAACACTAATGTTCACTGAATTGCTTTATAGGGTATTTTACTCAAAATTCCATTCTAATCTCATGTTTGCCACATTCACTGTTGAAATTCGGAGTGAAATCAGTATCTTACACCAAAGCCACTGGGTACAATCTTAAGTAGCCACATAGCATCGTGTTTATTATATTCAGCTAGATAACATGTAGGAGAACACATTACAGGCATGGTAAAGTAGAACACGCTCATTTCTTTTGCTTGTGGCTCAATTTAGTCATGTATTTGTATCTAGAACTTATTCATAGCCGACTTCTGGCTGCTTTGTATTACATAATAAAGGAAATGGCTCTTACTCTTCCACTCAGTTCTCTTGTATGTTTTGTTAGTTTTTAGTGAATTCTGTCATTGGTAAGGCTGGTAAGGCCGTCCATTATTTTGGAATTTTGTGCCAAAGCCTACTAGTTCTGAGATGTGAGGGGTAAACAGAAAGGAACAATGAAATCTGGAATATTTTTTAAAAATTAAGACATCCTTTTTAACCACAGAGTAGCCTTAAATGGCCTGAATTCCATGGAGAAGCCAAGAAACACTTGGGAACTACAAACTTATTTTCACAAAGATGGAAATCTAATACTCTGTGAAAATAATACAATCACCTAATTACTCAGGTGGACCTAAAGAAAATTTCAGGGCAGAGGAAAGAAAGTTTGTAATGCGTTTTACAGAAACACAAAAGAGAATGCAAATGCTCCATAAGAAAACCATAAAGCCAATAGCAAAAAAAAAAAAAAAAAAAAAAAAAAAAAAAGAGAAAATGATTAAGCCAAAAGTCATCTAGTGACAAAAGTAGTACTATTCAAAGTAAGGAATCTTCTCTTAGAAATTATCCAAAGATAAATAAGTAAGAAAAAAAAAAGAATTTCTATCTCCACAGTAAAAGAAATCCTGATGCCATTTGCTTCATCATACAAATGCGAACTTAGAAAAAAATAAGTGCAATGAAAAATATGATTGCTTTGGGGTAGAAATTAAAGATTAGTTGAAGAAAGGATTGCTGTGTGTCTTTTTTTTTTTAATATCCACATTTGGTTCAATGTTGACTTATTGCTCACAAAATCAATTTAAACTTATTCTAATGAGAACTGTCAGAAACTGCAAACATTCCCAATCTTTTGAGTAAAATGCCTCTGACCAAACACACATGGCCTAGTGCTAGGGATTAGAGATTTCTTGTTTCATTACTATTTTCATTATACTTTATATCTCAATTTCTTCAATTAGAAAAAAGTTCAGGCCTGACTTTTCTGTGTGTTTTTGTTTCAATTTACTAGCTCACTTGTTATATCTACCTGTTAAATTAGAAGACACAAGTATAGTCCATTTTCTACAGAGAAAGGAAGGAAAATTCTGAGTGGTTTTGTGACTGATCCTTATTACACAGCAGAGCCAGGGCTGCAACTCTGGTTTTCTGAACTCATTTCATTGTTCCAGTGTGTCATTTTAGTCCAGTAGAGAGATTGTTTAAGGTGATTAGCAAACCACTCTCTTGAAATTGCAAGTGTTGTTGTTTTGTGATCAAGTTCTCATAAGGAAAACCCTCAGTTCTAGTGGGCAAAGAGAATAGGGTGGCAACTTTCTAAGATGGACATGTATTTATCCATACAGCTTATTTTATTTTGAGTAAGAGCGTCCAGCAAAGTCTAGCCTTGGCTGGCTTTTCAAGAAGTGGTCTCTGAGATAAATGCCCTACAGAAATGGGACCAGGGGACTTACCTTTTATAGTCCTGTATTATTCAGTCATTAGTTATGGACTGGGGATGGAGAGGGGCAGGGAAGCTGGTGGTGGTGGAAAAGGGTTTGGGTAACCTCCCTGATTAAGTGGCTCCAGCCAGCACAGGGCAATTCTTTGGAGAAGGGTGGATGCGTGCTCTGAGGGTAAGGGTTATCCAATGGGTACTAGAGTATCCACTGCAAGTATTAAGTCATGCCTTGTCCATGTTTATCTGATAACCTCCAAGCCAGTCTAAAAAACTTACTGTGGCTATAATGTGATTATTGGAATATGATGAATTTTTTCCCTTCCTCCATTCCTTCCATACTATTTTCTTCTTTTTTGGAAAAATTATTTCGTTCTATAGAGTTTAGGGAGTTACAGCTATAGGGGCCAAGGGCAGGCCGCCTCAAGATGGGCCACTTTGGCATGAGGATTATTTTTTAGTTAAAAAGCAGTCAAAACCCAGCGGCTTCAGGAAACCTTTTTACCAACCCTTCCACCCCCTTACGTGCCTGAAAAGAATTTAAATGGAGGACCTGCTCCAGGAAGAGAGTTACCACCATAGATAACTACATAATACAATGAACTAGGAGTGACACACATGGAGGAACCTAGCAAGGCCTATTGATCAAAGTCCTCTGTATCCCATTGTTTCTTTTTTGGTCCAGCAAACATTTGTGTACCAAACATTTACTCTTTTTAATCTTCCTGTGAATTGCATTTTTTCCCTTTAAAGTCCCATCCTCGGGGCACCTGGGCGGCTCAGTTGGTTAAGCATCTGCCTTTGGCTCAGGTCATGATCCCAGGGTCCTGGGATCAAGTCCCATTTTGGGCTCGCTGCTCAGCAGGGAGTCGGCTTCTCCCTCTCTCTCAGCCACTCTCCCAGCTTGTGCTTGCTCTCTCTGTCAAATAAATAAATAAAGTCCCAGACTCCTACTCCTTCACCCTAATTTGGAAGACATATATACGGCATTTTGCAAAACTATTTTTGGAATTTCCATGTCTGTGTAAGTACCCTTTAAGTACAAAATTAAATTTTATTTTCTCCTGTTTATGTCTTATGTCAATTTGATCTTGTCCTGCTAGAAGGATCTTCAAGGGGATAGGAAACTCTAGCTCCCTGATTCCAGAAAAGCAGTTATGTGTGTATGTATGTATGTATGTATTTATTTTAAAGATTTTATTTATTTGAGAGAGAGCGAGAGTGAGAGAGAACACAAGCGGGGAGGAGGGCTGAGGGAAAGGGAGAAGCAGACTCCCTGCTGAGCAGGGAGCCCAATGCGGGGCTCAATCCTAGGACCCTGAGATCATGACCTGAGCCGAATCAGATGCTTAACCAACTGAGCCACATCAGGTGCTCCAGAAAAGCAGTTTCTTAAAAATAAGCTTCCATTATAGAAAAGTGGAAATCAGACTGAGTTCCAAACCCAGCTCACATGTGTTTACCAGCTACTTGACCTTGTTTTGAGTGACTTATTTAAATGCTCTAAGCATCAGTGTCTGCCCTTATAGGTAAAATGGGGATAATAACAATGTTTGCTTCATGGAGTTGTTATGAGAATTCAGTGCCATAATAAATGTAAAGGACATGCAGTAGGTGTTCAGTCATCGTTAGCTGTGCCTCTGGCTTAGGGGTAACCACTGTAAAATTTCTGTGTGTATGCCTTCAAGTTCTTTCTCTAATTATATAGACAGTGTTTTGAATATTGGAGTCATGGCAAATAAAAACTGTGAGTTCAACTCCTGCTGCAGTTCAGACTTAGAGCACTGTTGTTATTAACCAGCAGACTGGTTATTCTGGTTGGTGCGAGGAGGGGAAGAGGTTTTCATTTTAACTTAGCCACAAGCTGCTTCCACCAACTGGTGTGGGGGAATTCTTTGTTTGTTTGTTTGGGTTTTTTTAATTGAATATTGCAGAAAGAAATGTCAGAAGATCTGGCTGGCCCATATGTGGTAGCTAATACAAATGATAACAGTATTTTGAAAATATAAAGCAAGGTGATAACTTTAATCATCACCAGATAGCCATAATGTTCATTGTAACACGGTGGAAAGGTTTGAAGTTGTTCTTGTTTTAAAGGAGCCAAGAAAGGAAGTTTACTGTTAAAAATTTTCCATGTTGGATGAGTTTACAGCAATAAACAAATAAAAAATAAAAAATATTGAGTGCCAGGTATCCTCTGGTTTTGGTTCTTAAAAATCTAATAGCCTTTGTAAAAGGCAGAATAACCAAAATTATATAAGGGTGATTTTGTTAAGCAGTTAGAGTGACCAGCTCTTGTTTTTCACTGCCTGGTATCCATTCACCCTTCTTTTTCTTTCCTTTTGTTTTTTGTTTGCTTGTTTGTTTTTGGTTAAGCCACTTTCTCTTTTGTTTACTAGTTACTGCTGCTCTGAACAGAAGGAGTCCCATCTGATATTGAAACGAAGGAAACATTTACGTACAATAGATAACGGGAGGGGCGCCTGAGTGGCACAGCAGTTAAGCGTCTGCCTTCGGCTCAGGGCGTGATCCCGGCGTTGTGGTATCGAGCCCCACATCAGGCTCCTCTGCTATGAGCCTGCTTCTTCCTCTCCCACTCCCCCTGCTTGTGCTCCCTCTCTCGCTGGCTGTCTCTATCCCTGTCGAATAAATAAATTTAAAAAATCTTAAAAAAAATAGATAATGGGAATCTTACTTATCTTCATATTTTTATGTTTACAAATTGTACATAATTGTACATAATTATCATGTACAATTTAATATCATGTTTGCAGGTTTGATATTCTTTGAGTCAGTGTTCTCCAAAGAAACAGACCAATAAGATGTGTGTGTGTGTGTGTGTGTGTGTGTGTGTGTGTGTATGTGTGTGTGTGAGTGTGTGTATTGCCAGACTGGAAACACAGGAAAGCCAAGGTTGTTGTTTAAGTCTGAAGACCATGTGCTAAGGAATTCTTTATTTTTGGAAAAGGTCAGTCTTTTGTTCTGTTCAGGCCTTCAGCTGATTGTATGAGGCCCACCTGTGTTGTGGAGAACAATCTTCACTCAAAGTATACCAATTTCAATGTTAATCTCCTCTAAAATTCCCTGACAGAAACATCCAGAATAATGTCTGATCAAATATGTGGGCAGTGTGGCCCAGCCAAATTAACCCATAAAATTAACCATCACAGATACCTAGTAATAATAGCCAATTTTTATTTTGCTCTTCCTATATGCCAGGTACTTGGCTAAGCTTTTTACAAGCATCATTTCAATGAATTCTCATACAATTATTTGAGCAGATGCTATTAATACCTTTGTTTTATAAATGAGGAACTAACACTAAGGGAAACTAACCTTCATTTATTTTTTTATTTTTATTTTTATTTTTTTAAAAGATTTTCTTTATTTATTTGACAGAGAGAGGGACAGCCAATGAGAGTGGGAACACAAGCAGGGGGAGTGGGAGAGGAAGAAGCAAGCTCCCAGAAGAGCATGAAGCCCGATGTGGGGCTCGATCCCAGAACTCTGGGAACACGCCCTGAGCCGAAGGCAGACGCCTTACAACTGGGCCACCCAGGCACCCTGGAAACTAATCTTTAAAGAAACGTGCCTAGGCCATCTAGTAGATGGTAGAGCCAGGATGTGAACCTAGTTTGTATGATTCTAAAGCCATATTGCCACTTCAGGGTTACAAATTTGTTTGCCATACTTCTGCCAGTTTTAGTAGAATACTCTGGAAGCATGGGGGAAAGAGTCTGGGATTGGTAAGCAGGAGACATAAATTCTTTCATTTTTTTTCATTCAGTGTTTTTGAGTTATAACTGCTGGGAATATGTTATATTTAGGAGATACCATGTTGAGTAAGACAAAGTCCTAGTTCTTAAACATTTAGTGGGAATTCTGGGAAGTAGACATTGTGCTAAATTATGCATGGAGTGCTATGACACCATAGAGTAGGAACTCCTAACCAAGTCCTGGAGGGCCAGGGAAAACATCTGGAAGAAAAGGTGTCCAAGTTGAATCTTGAAAAGCAGAGTAGGTATTGATCAGATGAACAGGTTTGGAAGAACATTCTACAGCATAGCTAGGACACAGTTTTCTTACTGGTTAAAATTAGGGACTAAGCTAAAACATCTCTAAGATCCCTTCTGTATTAGTTTTCTATTGCTACCATAACAAATTACCACAAAATTAGCAGATTGAACAATACAAATTCGTTATCTTACAGTTAGGAAGTTTAGATGTCTGACACAGGTCTCACTGCATTAAAATCAAGGTTTTTTTTGTTTTGTTTTCTGGTTTTTTGGAGAGAGAAAGAGAGAATGAGAGAGAGAGCATGAGCCGGGAAGAGAAGCAGAGGCAGAGGCAGAATTCCTGCCAAGCATGGAGCCTGATGCGGGGCTCCATCCCAGGACCCTGGGATCATGACCTGAGCCAAAGGCAGATGCTTAACTGACTGAGGCACCCAGGTGCCCCTAAAAGCAAGGTATTATTAGTCAGGCTGTGTTCCTCTCTGGAGGCTCCAGGGGAGAATTCATTTCCTTGTTCAGCATCTTTTAGTAGTAGGACTGAGAGCCTATTTTCTTGTTGGCTGTCATCTGCGGGTTGCTCCAGCCTTCACGTTCCTCACAGTTCCCTTCCTCCATCTTCAAAGCCAGCAACAGTGGATTGAATGCCTCTCTTGCTTTGAATCTCTCCTCGTTTTTCCATTTCTCTGTCCTGGTTGGGAAAGCTTTTCAATTTTTAAAAGCTCATATGATTAGATTGAGCTCACTTGGATAACCTGAGGTGATATATCTTCAGGTTGTTCTGGAAAGGGTTACAATCTGCTTATGTACTCTCTAGTCTGGCTTCTGGTCTTCAGGTTGCAGAATCAAAGAGATTATGTTTTCTACTGGTTATCCCTCACCAAAGTTGGGGTGATGAACTACCGCACTGCTTCCTTCCTGCTCCCAGGTCATATACAAGGTGCACTGAGTCTGAGGGTCTTCCTCAGCTCTTGGAGGATCCCTCCTTGCTCCTCAGACCTGCAATAACCAGGACCTACCCTCTGTATTGAGCTGAATCTAACCTAGCGATAGGAAGGAGCAGTATCATGCCCATTTCGGTAAGGGATAACCAATCTGAAGCAAGAAGCTTGGTTCATTCACTTGGATGCCAGAGGCCATATTTCCTAAATTCATGGAACAAGGAGGTACATAGGGAGAGGGAAAATTAGGGCTCTCAGATCTGGATGCCCCTCTACTGCCCTACTCGCCAGTCTGCTGGAAAAAGTATTATCAGAAGTAGAGAAGGGGGAAATTGTGCTAAGCATAGTTTTAATGTAATTATGATGAAATACAATTTTAACTTGTAAGACTTATATTTTAACTGGTAAGACCCAATATTTTGCAATACTGTGAAGTATACTTCAATATTATACTATCACATACTATCTCTAGGATACATTATACTTTTTTTCAAATACAAAATAGGGCTACAAGTATGGACTCTGAAGCCATATGGCCTGAATTGGAATCCTGGTTTTCCTTTCCTGGGGCTTTCAGCAAATTACTTATTCTCCTCTTGGTTTCCTCATCTCTAAAACAGGGATGACAATGACACCTACTTTTCTGCATTATTTTGAACCACAGCTGATAGAATACTTGTCAAATGCCAGGAAGTTGTTATTGAAAGAGCACTTTTATTACCTCCAGGGTATTGAGAAGGAACTTGAAAGTGGTCACATGGCCAAGTGTGACCGTGTGGATTCAAGATCAGAGCTCATTTCGAATCTCCACAAAGCCTGTTTCTGTTGTGATGTTGGGTGATTTTTCTTTTTTTCTCCCTGTCTTAGGGAAAATCTATAGGAGAGAAGTATTTATCTTGTGTCCACATGCCCCAAATCAGTTATAACCAAATTTGACTATAGTTTTGTGGTCAAAAGACACTTCAAAATCCCACTCTCTTCTCACTTTTCACTTTTTCAAACTGTTAATGTTTTAAAAGTTGCTGGAAATTGTGACAATGTGTTTTCTTGGTTCTTTGTTTTCAAAAAGGCTTAATGTGTCAATAATCTTTGCTAAATCTTCAAGAACATCTGGTCTGGTGCTGGAGTTTCATTAAGTGTCAGAAACAGCAAACTATAGTTGGCTCACAAGGGGTTGAGGGCTCTCCCCAACCAAAAGTACCTAACTTCCGACAGAGCAACCCACTGCTGAGATATATTTCACTGAAGTTTGTAGCAAACAAATTCAACAAGATTATATTGTCAATAAATCTGTTTCTAGAGAAGCATATCCTCACTTGTCAAGAGAGGTTATTTTAGGAACCTCTTTTTTTTTTTTTTCGTTTTCCCTTCTCCCTTCTTTTAATCATTCTCTCAGAATGATTTTAAAAGTTGACTTTAAAAGATAATATTTGATATATATAAGGGGAAAACAAATAACCTATAAAACTACAATATTCACAAAGTCCACTAAGTTGATTTACATAAAACAATTGTTGCAAATAGTAATCCCCTTTGTATAAATTCTCTCAAAATAAAAATATCTGAGAAGATGATTTGTAACTGCAAAAGATTTAAATGTTACATTCTCTTCATTTTACCTTAATTCTTGCCTTTATTTCCTCAAGTCCAAGTTTGATCAGTCCTGCGGGTATTTTTGTTTTATTTTCAATCCAGCAGTAGTTGCACTTGCCCTAAATGTCTCGTAGCACTCCTGCTAGCTCTGGCTTGTTACCATGGCAGCGGCAGGATTCTAATTGCGAGTGGAAATGTGCAGTGCCTCTTGAGACCACGGCTTCGAATTGGCACAGCATTGCTTCCACCACATCCTATCAGCCAGACCAAGTCACAAGGCTAGCAGAGATTCAAGGAACGGGGGAGAGACTTTGCCTCATTATGGGAAGAGCCGAGAGTCACAATCCAAGGGATATGGATACAGGGAGGAGGTAAATGATTTGGGGACCTTTTTGCCATTAATATATCATAATCATGAATGGAGTCGATTGCGACAACTCAGTTATCCTCTGAGCCATCTGTATCTTCCTCCGTAACCTATCAGGTGCCACTTCTGCTATGATAGATTTCTTAGGACATACTGACAAAAGAGAGTGAACAACTCTTTCTTTCTAATAGAGATAGGCTTAACACGGAAGTTCCCAAAAGGAGACTAATGTATAGCATGTATGTAATTTAAGTTCTGTTTATTAAAAGATACTTACTTTTATTAGGAATCATCAGAAATGATGCTAGTATCAGTCTTCCTATGTTCACTCATCAATGGAGAAAAATTGTATTGTAAAAAAAAGACCATTAAGTATGCATCCTCTATAAGCTAATATATAGCAACTCCATTTGACATAAGAAGATATTACTTAAATAATTAAGCTAACAAAGCTATAACTTCGACACCTGTACTTTCAAATGACACTCTGGTTACTTTCAGGTGGAACTCGTAGCTCTCAATTTTTGTTAGTTTTTATCCTAAAAAACCTTTAACCAATATATTTCAAAGCCTTTTTGTTGTGACTTCTGTCCCTTTCCCACTTCCAGTATCTTGCCTAGAGTTTTCCAACCCATTGTCTTCTAAGGTCTAGAGAAATAAATATAGATTTGCTAACTTCTCTGTCTGATACACTCTGATTTGTTCACCAACATCATCTAAAATGTTATGATTAATCCTAAGAACATATTCATAGGAAAAAAGCCGGGGGAGTGAGTGAATTTTGTGTGAAATACAGTTGGCAAAACAAAAGGGATTCACAAAACATAAAATAGTGACTTTATGAGCTAGTGAGTTTTGGCATTTACAATGATTTTTATTGGATGCTTTTGTTATTGAAAATGAGCTTCGTTCCCTCAGAGCGCAATTTCCTTCTGACTCTTGGTAAAGAGATCGTCTGGTGTTTATGACATGAAAGTCTGCTGCCATTCCAAGCAAAGTCACATTGTGCTTTAAATAATACTTCCTTTTGCTGTAGAATCAAAATCAATGTGGAAGAAAATCTGTGATAGTTTACGAGGAAGGCGAATTATCACTGCAGCTGATACATGAAGGTCATAGATAAATGCTTTTAAGCCATTAAAAAAATTACATTTTGTGTGCCTCCTTTATTCTGAAAGAACTTCCTTAAGCATTTCTTAAAGATAGAGAAGGAAAAAGGAAAAACCCACCTAACCTGTCTTGTATATTTCTGTCATCAAGATCATATTTATTTCTTCCTGAACAAGCTTTGTAATTTTGTCTCCCTTTGTTTTTATATCCCAGAGTCTGTTTGGGCTGAATGATAGAGAGACACTGAAAGACCATTTGTTTGGGGTTTCATTGAAAAAGAGTCCGAAATTTATGCTTTTTAATATTGCCTAAAAAGGAAACAGAGACACATACACAAGACTGAATATTTAAAATATGCTATATTTTATAACTATATATATATAGTTTTATGTATGGATATATATATATAGTTACATATATGTAGATATATAGTTATATATGGAGATATATATAGTTATGTATCCATATATATCCATATATATATATCCATATATCTCCATATATCTCCATATATATATATATTTGGAAACCTTATATTTTTTCATTTCTTTACTTTTTATTACACTGAGAGCCTCAAAATTGGAATGTCTTTCTCTCTCTCTCTAAGTAAACTCTACCCTCAACAAGGGGCTTGAATTCATGACCCTGAGATCAAGAGTCGCAGGCTGTACTGACTGAGCCAGCCAGGTGTCTCAAAATTGGAATATCTCTTGACCTGTGAGAAGCATTGCTTTTCTTTGAATCTGAATTTCTGGTCCTTATTTTTATTACAGTCTGTTTCAAAATCTAATCCGTCCTTTAAAAGCCAGTTCAAATCATACCCCCATAAAAGCCATCTCTGGTCTTTTTAGCTGGAAACAATTTCTCTCCTCTGTGATCCCATATTTCTGATATACACATCTTGTGTCTTTATACTAGGCTTCATGTGAGCAAGGGCTTCATCTTATTCTTCTATTTTGTACTTAGAAAATCAAAAAAATTGGTTGTCTTTGAATAGAGGTCAGTGGTTGTTTTATTCATGGGAATCATTTTTATTATATTTTTTTATTCTGTCTCCCTTTTCTCTCACTTTCTTTCCTCTGTCTCACGGCTAGTTGGAACTAAAATTAGGGCAAAATGCTTTACATGCTGTGAAGCCAGCATTTCTGAGCTCAGAGTAGTTTTCAGAGTAGAACATGGGATTTGTAAAAGCAAATCAGTCTTCTCAAAATTACATTAGGTATTCTATCTATTTTCAAAGATTTCCATTACTATAGCCTCTCTAATATCAGTCTAATTTGGTGTGAGGTCTCTTAAGAGGTCTCTGCTAAACTTGAAAATTATTCTTCTGGACATACTCTGGGCTACTTGAAATGTGGTTAGTGACATCCTTGGTTCAGTGGCTAAAAACCATTCCCTAGAGCTCTCAAAGGTCATTAAGCAGATGTTCAATTACACTCTAGATTGTATTTGGCAATATCCCTACCAGATGGTTTCATTCTGGTTATGTTTCTGTTTTTATTTCTTTACCCCTACTCATCTTTATGAGGTTCTCTCTGCAGTACACAGCTATGCCTCTAGGACATCTTTGTATCACAGAATATATTGATCCTGAGTTGGGTTTCTCAAGATAGTAATTTTAGCACATAAGCCAGCTGTTTGTTGTATAGGTGACATTTCCTCAGGCTCTTCAAAGACCAAGAAGGTGACCTTGTGTGTTGGGTGAATATTTTATCCCTAGAAGGGATAGCAATTTCCCTTTGGACAAGCAAATTAATTTGCCCTGAAGAACCCTGGAAAAACTCAGAAATTGGACTATCAAGTAATTCATAATGTAGGCATAAATGGTATTAAAGGGGCCCCAAGATAGGGATTATTTAAAAGTCTGTAAAGGAAGCAGTTTGATTGACCTTGTCTTCTCCCCCATACTGGCTAATTAGGTTACTAACCCTCTTCATCCCACAGGAGACTAGGGATTTAGTCTTTAGAGAAAGTGAAATCAGGTTGTTTACAAAAATAGGCTGTGGGCTGCATTTAGCTCCGGGGCCATAGTTGGCTGACCCTCATAGTTAAGGAGCACTAGACATCAAAACAAGCCAACAGAAAAAAGGAAATCATTAGAGGAAGCAGAGATGACACAGAGACAGAAGAAAACATCAAAGGAACTAAAGTCATTATCCTTAGAGAGGTAATAAGAGCATGACATCCATTAATCAAGAACAGGATATAATAAAAAAGGTACAATCAGAATATGGAAGAATTCCAAGAAATTAAAACTAAGATAGCTGAATAAAAACAGATTCAAAAGAAAAGTCAGCAGATAAAGTTAAGAGAATCCCTAGAAAAATAAAAAGACAAAGAGATAGATAATAGGAGGGAAAGGATAAGAAAATAAGAAAAGAAAGATAACATTATTTCTGAAGGTTTAACACCCTGCTAACGTAAGTCCCAAAAGAAGAGAATAAACAGAAATGAAGAAATTTTCAATTAGATATTATCCTAGAAAATTTCCCAGAATTGAAACACTGTGACTCCAGGTTGGAAAAGTCCACTAAATTCCCAGCACAAGAAATAATGACAAATTTTTCTCAAGGCTAATCATCACGGCATTTCAATACCAGAAGAGAAAATGCTTCAGATGTAATACTTTGATCAAAAATTAGAATTAATTAAAACAATCTGTTGGGGAAAGGTTCTGTGCATAGTTGATTCTTGCTGGTTTCCAATCAGTTCCACCTCAAAGAAATGGTGGTAGGAGTTTAGCAACTGTTCCTAGAATATTGATGTGAAGGTGCATTGGATAATTAAAAATAAAACATGAAATCCTAGAAAAATCAATTCATAATGGTTAAGAGCCTCTACACACTTTTCATATCTTTTAGCGTGATGTACTAAAATGATCAAAATCTCTATGTAAAAGATTGCATGTTAGAACCATTTGGGGGGCGCCTGGGTGGCACAGCGGTTAAGCGTCTGCCTTCAGCTCAGGGTGTGATCCTGGCGTTATGGGATGGAGCCCCACATCAGGCTCCTCTGCTATGAGCCTGCTTCTTCCTCTCCCACTCCCCCTGCTTGTGTTCCCTCTCTCGCTGGCTGTCTCTGTCTCTGTCAAATAAATAAATAAAATCTTTAAAAAAAAAAAAAAAAGAACCATTTGGGAGCCTATGTTGAAGAAATGTCTACTGCCTTTGAATAAGATGTTGTGAATTATATTTTGTTTCACAGCCAGTTATTGACTGTTTGAGGAATCAAGTGGTTTGTTACACAATAGTACCATTGAGGGCCTAAATTAAGGTTGCACAACTCAGAATTTTGTTCATTTTATTAGTTTATTCTGTCTTATATAGCATTAGGATTGATTTGCTCATATAAGGATTGCCCCACACGCTAGAATTCTATTTTAGTGATCCAAGAATCAAGGCTGTCTTTTAATTTCAAGTTGTGCTAACTTGGGCTCTCAGATCACTGTGAGTAGCATGCCAACACCAAGGACATAGCTCTTCAGGAAGTCTTTAACTGAAAATATTCCCCTTCCTCCCTCAATGGCTGAATCAGGATCTTGTTTCCGGTACTAGAAATGAAGTGCTATCCAGTGACCACATCCAGATGGCCCGAGGTCTGAAGGGGACTGTGGATCTGTGAAAAGACTGTGTGCTGCTCTTCAAATTGGAGAATTACTCTTGGCAGAGGAAGTCTTTGAAGTTGCTGTGTGAAGTCAGTGAAAAGCATTAGGAAGCACCCACATGAAAGGGCTCTTTTCTTCATTAGGTCTGCCGCTCGCAGAGGGGATGATTACATTTCGTTATTCATCTTCTTTCCCTGTGAAAACCAACTACGGAGTTCTGTGCCATGCTCCGCATGTGTCTTCTTCCTAGGCCACCAAATTTCACAGAATGTTAAATGTGCTTTTATAGCACATGGCTGTGTTCTTCTGTAGCTCAACTTAGAAGTAAGACCTGTTTGAATGAATTAGTACTTTTTAGAAAAATGCCATAGTTCCACCCCTGAGACCATGGGGAGCAAATTGAATTTAGGAGCTTACACTTAGCAAGGGACTGCTGAAATAGTGAAAAATGAAGAGACCAAGAACAAGTGGCTCCCCTAGACAGGGAAAGGGTTCTGAAAGCAAAAACAGTCCTCCAGTTTGGTTCCTCGACGTCAAAAACCTGCCCTTTGCTGGAAGGTAAAAAGTTCTTGGGGGAAATAAATAAAATTTCAAATTTGGTGTATTCGTGGTCTGAAAGAGATGAAGGAAAGTCCTGGTTTTTACTTGGGGTGCATTTGCTGTAGAAGCAGATCTTCTAATCTGAAGAAACTGGTTTAAAAAACTGGCTCTCCAACAAACTGAAGGCTTTGAGGGGGGGATCGGGATAGGCCGGTGATGGGTATTAAGGAGGGCACGTATTGCATGGTGCACTGGGTGTTATATGCAAGTAATGAATCATGGAACCTTACATCAAAAGGTAATTGGTGATTAACATAACATAATAAAAAAATTTATTAAAAAAACTGACTCTCCACTACGGAATGGAGTCTTAGTTCCCTTCCTGCAGGAAAGGCAGCCTGAAGGTCACTGGTGTGGAGTCAGTGAGTTAGATCTGTACGCACCCTTTTTTCATTCAGGCCGCAGTGATTCAGGTTTGGGTTCCAGGTTCCAGCCTGTCCATCTACCTGCCCCAACACCTTGAGACCATTCTACTCTCCTTGCCGCTTTCTTTTTGCAATTTATTTGCTGTTCTACACATTGACCTTGAACTTGAAAACCTGTTAATGTTTTCAGCTTGTTTTGGACATGCTATTCTTGCCTCTATAATGAAATTGTTCACTTTTTTGATGCAAGCAACCTGCCTTATTATTATTTTTTAAATTTTATTACTGCTTAGTTCAACTGGCACATGGCAGGTGTTCAATAGATAGGGGGTCCTCATATGATTTATATCTAAATTGAAACACTTTTGAGAGTAAAAGTGGATGCTGTTAGTTTTCATGCTGAGATAGCAGGTGCAAATTGCGACACAGGGTCAGTTTGTCAACATATTGTAAAGTGGAATTAATTTCTCCAGTGATCTCCTACCCATAATTCTTAACTTTTACACCTTTCTTTCTTTCTTTTTTTTTAAGATTTTTTTTTACTTATTTGAGAGAGAGAGAGAGAGAGAGAGAGAGCACGAGTGGGGAGAGGGGCAGAGGAAGAAGCAGGCTCCCCACTGAGGAAAAGCCCAATGTGGGGCTTGATGCCAGGACCCTGGAATCATGACCTGAGCCGAAGACAGACACTTAACTGACTGAGCCACCCAGGCGCCCCCTTCACACCTTTCTTATCTGGGGCTTGAAGAATTCCTCCTTTAAAGCCTTTTTACGGAGGTTGTGGTCCCCAAATCACATTAGATGTCTTATGACTTGTTCCCTTTTTATAAGCCATCACATTCTTCCCCACTCTTCCAATTAGTCCAACAAAGCAACCCAGCAGTATTTCTTCCTGACCAAACTCTTGAAGATAGACTCCCCAGGAAGTCATTCTATCCCAGATATTGTGAATTATACCCTTGTTCCTGAATATTGATTATTAAACCATCAATCTCTGTCTTGAACAGATTTATAATTCAGGGTGGAAGAAAACAGTTCCTGTTTATGGGGGCCTGATTATATTCTAGGCACCTTACTGCACATCTCTAAATATCATAAAGTATTGTACTCGTCCAAAGCTTGTCTTGTGAAATAGTAGATCTTTCTGTGAACTATTGACTATTCTGTGAAAAAAAAAAATGCTGTTCCTTGATCAAGTAAATTTGAGCAATGCTATATTAAAGTTAAAGATGTTTCTTTACTGCAGCAACTCTCCATCATTAATAAGCTAGCACACTTTATCAATTTCCAGGAGACGTTTATAGTAAGCATTTTTTGAACTAAGGAACTTATACTCCATCTTATCCCGTGACCCTCCCTCCTTTACCCCAAAACCAGGGAGCATCAGCCCTGTCTATTTTTTTTTTAAAGATTTTATTTATTTATTCGACAGAGATAGAGACAGCCAGCGAGAGAGGGAACACAAGCAGGGGGAGTGGGAGAGGAAGAAGCAGGCTCATATCAGAGGAGCCTGATGTGGGGCTCGATCCCACAATGCCAGGATCACGCCCTGAGCCGAAGGCAGACGCTTAACCGCTATGCCACCCAGGCGCCCCCAGCCATGTCTATTTTTTCAAAGAATGCTATTTGGAAAAATCTGAATTAATACTACCTTTTACCTTTCAGGACTGAAATAGGCTTCATTACAATTCTTTAATGCAGGCTATTTCCAGACTTGCACCATGGTCAGGAGTCTTGCTCTACTCTGCTATCTCTAACTGGGGACTTAATACAGATAATAAAATGATTTGTCAGGGATAAATAAACAGACTTTGAAAGAAGAAATGTTTCCCTTATGTACTTACATATAACAGACTTTAAAGGATTCTTAGTTGTTTCAGAAATAATCCTCAATTCCCTTGGCTAAGAATCTAGTGACATCCATTATCTAGTATAGCAGAGAAATAGTTTCCATTCTGGTCCTATCTGTGTACTGTTGAGTATGTCCCATATGGGTCTTGTCCCACATAATATGATCCGTCATTTTCTTCCTTTAGGGCTCTTATTACGAAGCCAGCCTTTGATTATGCACTTACTAAAAGTGCAGTCTTTAAGGATCAAGCCCTAATTAATAGTCTTTTGCAAAAGGATATGCTTTCTTCTAATATGTCTGGCAAACCACCGGCTGCCTTTTTTATTTGCATTAATATATAAAAATGACTTCTTGATGTTATGGTTTTCTGTTTCACATGCTGTCCTTGTGGATGGATGGATGTTTTAAATTTGCTTTGGCAAATTCTGCTTGGGCCCTGAATCAAAAATAGGCCCCTCCGGGGGCGCCTGGGTGGCGCAGTCCTTAAGCATCTGCCTTTGGCTCAGGGCGTGATCCCAGCGCTGTGGGATCGAGTCCCACATCGGGCTCCTCCGCTAGGAGCCTGCTTCTTCCTCTCCCACTCCCCCTGCTTGTGTTCCCTCTCTCGCTGGCTGTCTCTGTCAAATAAATAAATAAAATCTTTAAAAAAAAAAAGGCCCCTCCTGTCCCTTTGCAAAATCACTGATGTCTTAAGATTAAAAATTCCTTGCCGGCAGTAGTTCCTTAGTGTTTCTTAAAGCCCTTCAGTCTCTAGATTAATTTAACAAATCTGTAATGAAATCCTCAGATGTGCCACGCTTGTGCTAGGCACAACAGAAATAAAGATAAAAAAGATATTTTGGGTCCAATATTGTGTAGCTATGGGTATGAACTGTCTCTCTTTTTCAGATAGGGTTGCTAGGTCATTTAAGAAAGAAAAAACACATTTGGTGAGAATATATGGACAGGATGGGAAAAGATATGACGTGGAAACTTTAATCTTGACAAAATTTATGTACGAGGAAAGGAAGGTCAAGAGTACACAAGGATTAGTGCACCTGTTCTCAAACCCATTGGCAGTGTCAGCTAGGAGTATGAATTACCTGGCACTTCTACTAAAAGAGAATACCCTGCAGTTCCCTGACTGCTAAGCTTCAAATAGGATCCTTTTTGAAGAGAGTCAAGATATTTTTGTTTTGAATATAGACCACAGATTAGAGCCTGCCCTTCCCTTATGACACTTACTGTTCTGAATCACGGCAGCACGCGCTCAGGAAGAAAGTCACATCTAGCCAAATGAGGACCTGGGTGGTTCTGAACCGTAGTCATAGCACGCTTCTAAACATAGGAATGTTTTGGGCACACTTGATGTAATTAAATTACAGTTAATTAATGCTTATTGGGCTATGCACTTTCGTGTCTTTCAGTACTACGTTGTTTGAACGGAACTGGTTGTGGCGAGGATCTAACCCCTGGCCTATCAACTACCGAAAGCATGGTTATGTTTTTAAAAGTGAGTATCTTTTAGATATTCATCTTAATCTTTTTGTAGATAAAATTATATGATGCTTGGGATTTTATCAGAACAGAGCCATGCTCAGTATGTATTCTCTATGACTACTTCCATGCTGTCATGGCAGAGTCGAGTAGTTGTGGCAGATTCCAAGTGGCCTGTCCTTGCAAAGTGAGGACATTATTGCTCAAATATTTAGTTTCTCACTCTTCACAGAAAAAGTTTGCCCACATATGGGTTATGGTCTTGACTGGATTTGCCTACATGTTTAAAAAACAAGGTTCTCCTATGTTCCAAAAAATGTGAGATCTTACTCTGATGCCATCTTAATACTTCACTATCACTCTACATTTATTCACAGCAATTTGTATAGGGTATAAACATATTTATGCAAAATAAAAATGTGATAGATATCTATGAAGATTTCCTGATATGCCAGTGTGTCATAACTGCTAATTAGTTGGCTAGACTTTGTGTTACACACATTTAGATATGTAAGATATCATGGCAGATGCTTGTTTGTTTGTGCCCTACCCATTACCTTCTCACCTTTCCTCTGGTTGTAATGTCCTGG
The DNA here is from genome assembly GCF_002007445.2 of Ailuropoda melanoleuca. Taxonomy (NCBI): domain Eukaryota; kingdom Metazoa; phylum Chordata; class Mammalia; order Carnivora; family Ursidae; genus Ailuropoda; species Ailuropoda melanoleuca. The sequence goes on from NC_048219.1 coordinate 43,262,859, forward strand.
TTTCCTTTGGGAAACATTTTGTAAATGCATATTTGTGCACATAGAGTGGTCAGATTCTTACCTATTTTGAAGATAGAACCAGTAAGATGTGTTGGTTTGTGTGGAAAAGAGAGGAATTAAGAAAGACTCTAAAGCTTTTGGTCTGATCAGCTGGAAAAAGCATCAACCACCATTTAGGATGATATGTATTTGTTTATGCTTTGCCTTCTTCCACAAGTGGCTTGAGATCAAGGGCTTTCTCTTTATTCCTAGAAACCAGATAGTAATATACTTTCAATAATTAGTTGTTGAATGAATAAATGTGTAACTATTTCTGTGGCATTGATTTCATAGATGTGAAGTTCTATGGAATCAAAGAGAAGGTACACATTTAATTTTGATATATTTGAAGTTTACCTCCAGAATAAATTTGCTAAGTCAGTTCCACTAACTGTATATGACAATGCCAAGGTTTCAATGGATGGGCAGTTTGGTAAGCACAATAATGCCACTCCCCACACCACACCCCACACCTGAAAGATGTTCATCGGTTGCACCACACACACTATAAAGATGTCCATGTTCTAATGCCCAGAACTCGTGAATAGGTTACCTTAATTGGCCAAAAGGACTTTGATGTTGTGATTAAGGGTAAGGACCTTAGGCTAGGAAGAGGCTGTGGTCAGAGTGATGTGACAGCAGAAAACGGAAGCATGGCCAGAGAGAGATGACATTGTTGACTTTGAAGACAGAGGAATTTGCCTATACCAACAAAGCAGGAGTAATGGGCAGGGCGGGGTGTGTGTGTGTGTGTGTGTGTGCGGTGGGGAGGCAAACCAATTGAGTAGCAATATTGAAAGTTGCCATTGAAGTTGGTAGAAACAAACCGAGGAACTATTTTTAAGTACAGGTAAGCCTAACATTTAATTTTAGGTCATTTATGTTGCATTGATGTAAACCTTATGCATTCCCCTGAACCTTCAGTAATGTCTGCTGTATATGAAACGCCTTTTAAGAAATCAAGGAAAAATGGCTGACTACCACACTTGACTAAGTGTAGAAATGAAGAAAGAATTGCATGAGGTGATGTTGAGATTCTCCTAATACCAGGAATTGGAGAGTAAAGTGATCACGAGAATCGGTCTTCAGAAACAGATATCCCAGGAAAGATGGGCACGAGGGAAAGGTTGAAGTATTACCAATGTTAAAATTGGAATCAGGGGCATGAGTGAGGGAGAACAGAAAATGTTTTAGTAACGAATACCTTAATGTGAATTAGTTCCTCTATTGATTTACTCCATGTCCTGGGCAATATCAAGCATCAAAATCCAGATATCTAGGAAAAGAAGGATCTTTGGAGAGAGTGGGCCATGTGAGAAATTGTAGAAACAAGGTAAGGATCTAGAGAAACTTCACCCACTTCTCTCATAGGTAAGACAGGACTCCATAAGCCATTGATCACCCCTTATATTAGACTGGCATATGTCAGGGGTTTGGGTCCATGGGCTCAGCTGTGTCCTCTGCAGGAAACGTGCCATTTCTGCTTAGAAAATTATTTGTTTTATATGCTTATTTACTTTTAAATTTAATGAAATCAATATGAAACACCTTCAGGGACTTTGATTCTCAGTGAACTACTTTTATGATACAGGTATTTAGCTCTGTGCACCTGGGTTCAAGCTCGTTCTTGGGCCTAAACCATGGGGGTCAAATAAAATTATCTGGAAATTCTGAGCACTTTTCCTCGGCAATCTTGCCAATAAGGAATAAAGTTCACTGGCAATCAAGTAAGATTCTAATCCTTATCAATAGGTAACAAGTAATCAACATAGGCATTTTGGCTAAGGAGTAGCAGAAGGATTTAGCTCCTATCCAAATAATTTTCATTTCATCCACTATATAATCCCCTGATATCCTGGTACTAAATCCTGGAACCGTAAAGTTCAGATCAAGCATACAGATCTATCTAGTGCACAAACACATTGTATAAGGAAGCTGGCACCCAAAGACATTAATTAAATTGGCTGAGATACTCAAATATGATCCCCAGAGGTTATTGACTATATAGCTCCCTGAAGTCCAATCTTTGGAGCTAAATCAACACATCCTGGTTTGAATGTAGACCACAGATTGGAGCCGGTTCCTGCTTCATGATACTTCTTGATCTGAGTCATAGCATAAGAGCTCTGGGAGAATAACCTATTCACAGAGCCCGCATAGGGAGTTGGATTTACTATCTTTATTTAGTCCACAGAACATTTTTGAATGCCACAATATTTGTAGCATACTTTATGGAATTAATTTGCCTTCATATGCAAATTATTATTCTTCTTTTTGATTTTCTTCAATCCTGCATTGTTATTTGACTAGAATGCTTATTTCCCTTATCTGGCTCACTTATACTTTCAAGAGGCAAACTATTTTATGTTTTAATAAATAATTGTATTTTGGTCTCAGCTCGAAGTTAAATGATGCGATTTTTGCTCTTTGTAAGTTGGTTATTGCCTTACCCCATTTTTCATGGCCTGCTTAGCTCAAAGTTTGGCAGCAAGATATTGCTATAATATATAGATCCTCAGTTGTAGTGACAGTTAAATTTATATATTAATCAAAATGTAATAACTGAAAGGTTCATGCTACTTTGGTGTGTATGTCACACTTACAAATACATTCTACGTTTAACAGATATTTCTTGCCAAATTATATGTGTTCTAGGCACTTGGAAAGATAGTAAAATGCAGTTTTCATCCTCAAGAGCTTTCACTCTATAATAGGGGAGAAAAGGAAGTTAACAAATGAATGTTCTATAAAGGATGGTGACTGAGTCAGAAGAATTCATAGGAGAGCAAGTTCACTCTTGGCTGAGGTCAGAGAGGTTGCTAGTCCTATGCCAGAGTTGGTGAGGATGAACTCCTCACCCCCTTGGTGGGTCCCCACTTATTCCACTGGCCAGATGCCCTTGTGCAGGGCACATCTTACACAACTGTACCCTGCAGCCTTGGCTTGTGGTGATTACATATGACTTTATGTGAATAGCAGTTTTGAGCTGAGCGAGAGGACTTATACAAGTTTTGGAAGTGAAAGAAAAGCTTGAAAATGTAGTTTAAGGCCAACTGGAGAGGACTGTGAATTATAGGCAAAGAAGTGTTATCTTAAACTTTTTAAAATTATCAAATAATGTATATATATTAAATATATATACTATATATAAATGTAATATAAATTAAATGTAAATACAATATATAAATATATTTTATAACATATATTATATTATGTGATATATTATAATATATAACAATATATAAATATGTTTCATAAATATATTCATATAAAATATAAAATATATTTTATATTAAAAATATAAAATAAATATTAATATATTAATATATTTTAATATACTTCTAAATTTAAATATATTACATGTATTTATATATTATTTTCATATATATTTATATACATATAAATATAATATATATATATAAACAGTTTTAGCACGGAAATATTGACTGTCCTTTCCATTTTCCCAATCCCACTACCCCACCCCCTTTTTCAGAGGTAATCATGCTAATCTGTTTGGACACACACACACACACACACACAACCCTACAGAATATATATCTATACATGCATATACATGTACTAATGATTCTATAAAAATTATCCAATCACATTAAAAAATTAACAATTTATTTTTGCTGTATTTCTATGTCATTATATCCATATCAATTTCATTTTTTCTGTTAAAATTTACATAAGCAACACACAAATATATTCACAGAATAAAAAATATATAAGCAAACTACTAATGTCACTCTTCACCCACTCTCATTTTTCCAAATGTAACCGTTGACAATGTTTTGTTGTACCTGTCTGGAGCCTTTTAAATTAACATACAAAAGAGGGGCACCGGGATGGCTCAGTCAGTTAAGCATCAGACTCTTGGTTTCAGGTCAGGTCATGACTCAGTGCGTCTTGAGATCAAGCCCTGCAGGGGGGTCTGTGCTCAGTGGGGAGTCAGTTTGAGATTCTCTCCCTCTGCCCCTCTCAAATAAATTTTTAAAAAATTAACATACAAAACAAGTACAGTTGACCCTTGAACAACATGGGGGTTAGATGCACTGACCCCCATGGTTTCTAAAATCCAAGTACAACCTTGACTCTCCAAAAACTTCACTACTAATAACCTACTGTTAACTGAAAGACTTACTGATAACAGTTGATTAACACATATTTTGTATGTTATTTGTATTATACACTATATTTTTATAATAAAGAAAGCTTAAGAGAAAATGTTATTAAGAAAATTACAAGGGGGGGCCTGGGTGGCTCAGTTGGCTAAGGGTCCGACTCATAATTTTGGCGCAGGTCATGATCTCATGAGCCATGAGATCAAGCCCCACATTGCCAGGCTCTGTGCTCAGCAGGGAGCTTGAGCTTTTCTTTCTCTGCCCTTCCCCCCACTCACCCCCTCTCTCAAAGAAATAATAAATCTTTTTTAAAAACAAACAAAAAGAAAATTATAAGGAAGAGAAATTGCATTTACAACACTGTGCTGTGTTTATTAGTTTTTTTTTTTTAAGATTTTATTTATTCATTTGAGAGAAGAGAGAGGGAGAGAGAGAGAGCATGAGTGGCGGGGAGGGGCAGAGGGAGAGGGAGAAGCAGACTCCCTGCTGAGCAGGGACCTTGGATCGCAGGACTCCCCGGGGATCATGACCTGGGTTGAAGGCAGCCACTTAACCGACTGAGCCACCCAGGTGCCCCATGCTGTGTTTATTTTTTAAAAATCTGCGTGTAAGTGGACCTACGCAGTTCAAACCTCTTTGTTCAAGGGTCAGCTGTATTGTTTTATCTTTAACTCTCTTGGAGAAATTTTCATGTCACATCATGTAAGTCTAACATTCTTTCTAACTTTTGATTTTATTCCACAAATAGTTTGGATACTGTTTATTTAATGACTCTCTTTTTGATGGGCAATTATTACCCTAAAGTAGGGTGACTTTCCAAATAAAGCAACTCCTCTCATTCTTTTAATGAGAGCCTCCAAATATGTACATTTCTTTTGGTCATACTGAATACATAAGCCTTTAGGGTAAAGATGAAATGCTTACTTATAATATTAATTTAGTTATCCATAAATATCTTATATGATGCATATTTGTAGAATAATATATTAACTTAGTAACTGGTTTTTGTCATCCTTATATTATTATGAAACAATTTAATCCAAACTCTTCTAATGCAGCCTTGTTATCATTATCTGTCATTGAACCATGTTTTGAATCATTTGACAGTTTTCTAAAGCATATCATCTTCATTACTATACTAAGATTTCACTTATTTTTTAAACCTGTTTATGCTGCCATTACTTGAAATTGTGTACCAAGCCAAACTGAAAGCACATAATGTTTGCATAATGTCAGGACAGCTGCTTTTTTCATATTCCTGTACACGACTTAGTGAATTATTTTTTTTAAGTCTTCTTTAAAAGGCTTGCTAATCGCATATCCAACGCTTCTAATTGTGAGCCGTACTTGGAATGATTACGACATCTGTGTTAAAGTTTTCTATCTTTCTGTCAGTCTCTTTAACTGATTAGAGCTTGTTTTGGCTAATACATCTTTAAACACAATTTGCCTGTTCAAAAGAAGGTGATTGAAAGGGCACGGAGAAATGTGAGAGAATTTGTGTGTGTGTTGGGGGAGTCAGTTATAAAAATGACTCTTCTGAGGGATGCTTTTGTAAATACCTCATGTAAATATCTTGTATTTAACATCTGTTTCTAAAATTTTCATACTTCATAATGTTGCATCAGACATACCTGGGCACAGATCTTAGGGCGTAGCTGAAAGTAGTTCTTTTTAGGTAACATTTCTAATGGTGGGGTTGCTTGGTCAGAGAATAGAAGCATGAAAAACTGGAAATATATTTCCAAAATACACATTCTTGAAAGACATCTACAATTTATTCTGGAATTATACTGCTTAAGAATGCTCACTTTTGGTAGCTGGCTCCTGTCACCATCCTCAGCGCCTCCCATGCCATCTGCTCCTGCCCCTCCTATCCTTCCTATTAAGGAGAAAAACGCACCTCAAGGTGTAGGGCTTCCTCCTTATGAGGTTCAGACTGAAGCACCTCCCAAATCGTGGAGGGACTCAGGGGTTCTCCTGGACTTAAACTGCCCACTTCGGATTCCCCCACAGGAGCCCCAGCTTAACTCTTACTGCAGGCAAATTACCCAGTGGGCAAAGGCTCCCATTATGGGAAGCAAAACTACCCCCTCAAGCAATAGGGACTGCCCTGATGCTAGTAAGACCCTGTGTGATTGATCCCAAGACAGTGACCAGCCTGACCTTTACTGCCCACTTGCATGTACCCACCAACCTTTGCCCCACCTTTTCCTATATAAACCTAGAAGTATTCTCAGCACTTTGGAGGCAGTCTTTGGGATATTAGTCTGCTGTCTTTCTGGTGTTGGCCTCATTGAAATAAATTCCTTTCTTTTCTCACTACCAAAGAAAAGTGCTCATTTCATAAAGCATTACCTGTTATAATCAATCTGTAATAAATTTGCCACTCACATAGGCAAAAATAATATTTCATTTTTGTTTTTGATTTGCTTTTCTCTGTTGATGAGATTGAATATCATTTAAAAAATTTTTAATGGAAAATTACATTTTTGTGCAAATTGCTTGAAATTTTATCTAGCTACTATCTATCTTTCTAGGTACAATATACATCTATACATACACATTTTTTTATGAGAGTGTCTGATTTTCATATTTAAAAATGCCTTACAGGGGCGCCTGGGTGGCATAGCGGTTAAGCGTCTGCCTTCGGCTCAGGGCGTGATCCTGGTGTTATGGGATCGAGCCCCACATCAGGCTCCTCTGATATGAGCCTGCTTCTTCCTCTCCCACTCCCCCTGCTTGTGTTCCCTCTCTTGCTGGCTGTCTCTATCTCTGTCAAATAAATAAATAAAATCTTTAAAAAATAAATAAATAAATAAAAATGCCTTACATAATCTGGCAATCGATGTTTATTATACATCTTGCAAATATTTTATCTCCATCACTTGTGTTTTAATTTAGTTGATGGTGTCTTCTGTCGTGCAAGTTTTGAATTTTTATTAGGATAAGTCGGTCTATTTTTTCTTTATGTTTTCTGGAATTGTGCCTTATGTAAGACCTTTCCACTCCAACATTTGAAAAATAACCCTTTAGAGATATTTAGGTATCTTTATAATTTTTTAAAAGATTTTTAAATTTATTTAAGAGAGAGTGAGCATATGTGCTCAAGGTGGGGAGGGGCAGAGGGAGAACAGGAGAGTGCCAAACAGACTGCATGGGGAGCATGGAGCCCAGTGTGGGGCTCCATCCCACAGCCCCCAAATCGTGACCAGAGCTGAAACCAAGAGTCAGTCGCTCAACCGACTGTGCCACCAGGTGGCTTTAGGTGTTTTTATTATTTTTAATACATTTATATCTTTAATGTGTTTAGTGTATGTCGTGAGGTAGGGTTAATACTTTAGTTTTTACCAAACATTGATTTTCCAAACTTTCTCTGAAACTTTATATTTTCCAATTATACTAACACCTTTTACTGAATAGGCCATCTTCTCTCTACTAATATGGAATGCTACCTTCATTGTACTCTAGTTTTCCATCTATAGGTCTACAGGTCCTTTCTTGGGCTTTATTTTCTATTGTTTATTTTTGTACGTACACAACATTCTCCAATTATTATAAGTATTAAATTGCCATACCAACTTCCTCATTTTTGTTCTTCTTTTGAAGAATTTATTGACTCATATCTTCAGAGGCAGAAGAATCTAGCAGCTAAAAGTAGAGACTCTGGGTCAGATCAGCTGGGATCAGAGGTAACGATGCTTCTCCTCTTGCTCATTTGATGATATTGGACAAGTCATTTAGCTTCTTTACTATTTTTTAAGTATTTATTTGAGAAAGAGAGAGAGAGAATGTGAGTGGGAGGAGGAGCTAAGGGAGACAGATTTTCCGCTGAGCACAGAGCCCAGTGTGGGACTCCATCCCAGGACCCTGAGATCATGACCTGAGCCAAAACCAAGAGTCAGACGCCTACCCGACTAAGTCACGCAGGCACCCCTTAGCTTCTTTGAATCTCAATTTCCTCATCTATAATGATGATAATATTGTTACAATGAGGATTATAAGATAATTTATGACAGTGCATGGAAAATATTAAGTAATCTGAAATTTTAGCCATTGTTTTTATTATGCATTTTCTTTACCATATCAACTTAAGAACAAGCTTATCAAATTTTCTAAAAATCTTCCTGTGATTTTTTTATTTTAATTGCTTTGACTTTGAAGATTATAGTGGGAGAATTGCATCTTTGTAACATTATCATCTCCCATCTGGAACTTTTATATTTTCCTGTCAATTTATTACATTTTCAGTTATATCTTTTAGAAGATTTTATAATTTTTTTGGTATAGGTTTATACATTTTTTTGTTTTATTTTTCCTATTCATTTTATGGGTTTTGTTGCAATTGTGAACAGGATCCTTCTATATTTTCTAATTAGGAACTTAAGGTTGTATATTATGCAATGTTTCCTATATGCGAATTTTAATAATGTCTGTATTGTTCACCAATGCCTTGTGAAATGGACTTTTTTTTTTTTTTTTAATGGGGAGGTCAATGAGATGCTGAATCCTACTTTCAGGTCAGAATGAAGTGAAATCAGAAATAGTGCATGGAAAGACAATGACATCTGTATAACACATGGGGAAAAAATTCTTATTTTCTTAACAATTAATGAAATTCAAAGCAAATGTTAACAACAAACTAAATATAAAAATTTAAATCTCAGTTGTTATAGATAGTATTTTAACTATTTTTTTTATTTTTTACCTTTGCATTTTGAAATAATTATAGACTTATGGAACGTTATAGAGTAGTACAGTCTCACACATGTACCCTTCCTCCTGCTTCCCCCAGTGGTTTCCTCTTATACTGCCATAGTACAATATTGACATTGGTACATACTGTTAACTAGTCTATTAAATGCTAACTAAACTACTAAAATTACTGTTAACTAGACTATTAAAATTAACTAGACTACTAACTAGTCTGGTTAAATAAACCAGACTTTATTTACCCATCACTAAGTTTAACCTGCATTCCTTTGTGTGTGTAGCTCTGTGCAATTTAATCCCATGTATAGATTTACAAAACCATCACCACAGTTAAGATATAGAACTATTCCATCACCACAAAACAATTTCATCATGCTGCTTCTTTGTATTTGCTGCCCCCCATCCAGAGCCCTGCCCTTTAGAAACTGTTAATCTGTTCTCCATTGATTGCTATAGTTTTGACATTTTGAGAATATATTAGAAATGGAATCATACAGAATACAACTTTTTGAAATTGACTTTTTTTTTTCAATCAGCCTAATGCTCTTGAGGACCTTCTAGGTTGTCATGGGTATCTATATATAGTTCATTCTTTTTTATTGATAAATAGTACTCCATTGTAGGGGTGTCCTAAAGTTCATTCAACAATTTGCCCATTGAAGAACATTTGGGTCTTTAGTACTCTGCAGTTACAAATAAAGCTGCTATGAACATTCATGTGTAGGTTTTCATATGAACATACATTTTCATTTCTAACTACTTTTAAGCGCTAAAGTATTAAAAAATTATTTTCCTTCAAAATTTTCTTAATACTTAAGCTATGCTTACTCATAGCATTTCTGACACCAAATAAGTGGGTTTTTTTTTTTTTTCTCACATCAACCAATTTCCCATCTCTCTGGACACCAACTGGGTGCCCAACAATTCAATTCTGACATTATCTCCCTGGAATTAGTTTCAGATTCCACGAGTTAAGGTCTTAGTCCCACAAAATTGCCCCCAATTTAGATGCTATTCACAAGTCCCAGGCCACCTGCACTTTTGAATGATTAGCTATAAATTGTAGGTTTCTGCAACCTCCTCCTCAGATTTGATAATTTGCTAGAATGTCTCAAAGAACTCAGGAAGGCACTTTACTATTACCAGTGTATAAAAGGATACAACTCAGGAAGAATCAAATAGAAGAGATGCAGAAGGCAAGGTGAAGAGGGTGTTTGGGTGCCCTCTCTGGACATCCCACTCTCCCAGCACCTCTCTGTGTTCACCAACCTGGAAGCTCTCTGAATCCCATTGTTTAGGGATTTTATGGAGATTTCCTTACTTAGGCATGGCTGATTGAGGTTTCTTGTGACATTTCTATTTCCTTAAAGTCTATCAATAGTAAATTGAAAATAGTACTTGTGGAAAGCCTTCTACAAAGGGATAACTGTTATTTTAAAATTGTTCTTTGGATGCTTGTATGAAACTGGCACATTTGGAACTGATGGGAGTGATTGATTTATTTCATCTGTATAGCATTGCAATTTCTTACAGTGGAGAAGAGGTATCATTAGGTCATAGTGAGGAGAGAAATGGCTCAAGCCCCAAGGGTGCTTAGCCCTACTTTGAATCTAATCTTCTGGCAGGTGATAGTAGGAATAGCTGGGCCATTTCTGCTCATTGCAAGAAGTTAAGTAAACTGAATAGTAAACTAATTTTTTCTACTCTGAGTAGTGGATGTGTCTATAGGGCAAGGCTCAAGGCTTTTTGGAGTCAACTTGTAAGCCAGGTTTCAGGAACACACACCAACTGGCCCACATTTTGAAGAGAAAACCCAGATCTGCAGATCGCTCCCCAACAAAACACTGGCTTTTTGTGACTTTTGTGGCCAGCCAAGCCTACCTTTTCTTAGATTCTTTAGCTAGACTTATGGCTGACTCCAATTAAGCTTTTCTCATCTTTCCTCTTTTTTTTCCTGTTCTCCAAAAAGAAATATTGTTGTCAAAGAGTCTTTTGCCTACAATAGACTAGTGTATAATTCCATCTCTCAATGCACAATTACTTTTTAGAAATTTATTCCAAGATTATAAATTTCGGTGGTCATTACTATTACCTTTTCTGACTCATGCAGCAGTCATGTGAAGTAATCATTCCCATCGTTGCTATTTTAGGAGATACCACAGCTCACAGAATGACTTGCCCAAGTCTCAAAGTCATGTCAGCACCAGGACTTGAATCCACGGCCTCTGTGCTTTCTGACTCTTAGAACGAAAAGACACAGCCTTCCGTGTCATTCAGGAGACCAAGATACATCCCAGAATGGAGATGACACAGCCCATTGCTTCCTCTCCAAACAACAAAATGAAATGAAATTAGGTTTAAACCTGCCTAGTTAAGCCTCTTAGTGAAGATATGATTGAAACCAAATAAGGGGTTTACTTTATACAGTTTTACTCTTTGCAGGTTCATACAGACACACTGTTGAAAAGAACTTGCTGAAGGGAAGTTTTGTATAAACAGAAGTAAAGTCCTGGCCACTCACATTCTTCATCCTCTTCTCCCCCACTCCACTCTGCTTCTTGTCTAGTCTTGCTGTTGGGCTGCCTGGAAGCCAGCTCGAGAGGCAAGAGAGCTGGGCTACATTCAAGCGAGAGGGGCTTTTCTGGGTCACTTTCACACATTTTTATACACTGAAAGCAGGGATGTTTCTGGCCAAGGAAGAAGGCTGGTTACTGTCTTGTTTTCCTTAATTATCTCTTTAGACAGGCTCTGCATTTTACAGCCAAGACATAGATTGAGTCATTAATAATATTTTCTCTAATATTTAGTCATCTGATCAGTTTTTTTCACAGTTCATCCTCAGAGATGTTGAGGAATCACTCATTGTGAAATTCCTCTTTTCTACTGAAAGCACATTTTACTACCCCTTTTTAGAATGTCTCTATACATTTCCCTAAAAACAACTAAAATCCTCCAAATCCAATAATAGATGGCCCACTGACGTTTAAAGGAAGCACGTTTCTATTTTACCTCGCGGAGCTGCCAGCGGGTGATAATTTGTATGCCAGTGACTATAATTTGTGTGCTTGACTTTTCAATGCTGCTGAACTTTTGGAAAACTTGTGGCAACCATGTGATTGTTTTGCCCTGCTTCATGTTATGAAAATATCTGTCATTTAGTAAGACATTAGTGTCATAAGGTGAGGGTTTTGCAGAAAAACTCCAAATGACGAAACTCACATATTCTAAGACTCTATGACATTTTAAAGGACAGGAAACAACCAACTAACGTGTCACTCATGCAGATACAAGTCTGTTTCTGGCCATCTCTACCAGTTCAGTCTTCTTTTCTTTTCTTTCTCAATCTCACCCTCTATTAACTGGTATTACTTTGTAATATACTTCATTAGTTAACTGGTTAGTTAACTTCATTAGTTAACTTCATTAGTTAGCTGAATTCTAAGGAAAAAAAAAGAATAACAACAACAATAAAAACAAAAAGAATGATCGTTAAGGGAGTCTCGGCAAATAATTAAAGACCTATATTGCTTTTCAAATGCAAATCTAACTAGACACTCCACTGTGCGCTGTGGCAATGCTCACTATCGAAACAGGCTATAGAAATGATTATGACATAGCCCTGCTCTTTAAGGGGGGTGTAACTCACTAAAAGACAATTTTAAGACTGTGTGGTAAGTGTCCTGTGAGAGGTATGCAGAACACTGAGGAGGGGTATGCAGAACACCTAGTTCAGCTTAGAATAGAGTTAGATTTAGGTAAAGATTTGTTGGAGGTGATTAGTGTGAGCAGATTCTTAAGAAATGAGTAGAATTTAGATACATAGGAAAATTTTGAAGAAAAATCTTAGGATTTCCTCTCAAATAAGAAAAAAAAATCCTCCAGTGATCAATGAAATACTGATTTGCCCATTATTTAAACTTGTAAGAATAAAATTTCTGCAAAAGCCAAAGGAACATCATTATCACCCTGTGTAGGGAACTTGTATTTATTTGCAGGAGCCGTCTTGCTGTTGAACTTCGTTTGGTTGGACCCTAATGAACAGGGGGAAGTATCCTTGGAGTAATAAGCTTACTAACATTTTACATTTTAGATTAAGGCAGTTGTGTGGTAGTTTGTTGAATTTGGAATTTCGTGTTCAGATTTCCTACCGTGCAAGGTAAAAATACAACTTGTGACAGAACGGTCAACAATTATAAGACGTTCTTTGACTCTTTACTAATGCTTCATTCCTTTTATTTTTTTTTTAAGATTTTATTTATTTATTTTTTAAGTTATTTATTCGACAGAGATAGAGACAGCCAGTGAGAGAGGGAACACAAGCAGGGGGAGTGGGAGAGGAAGAAGCAGGCTCACAACAGAGGAGCCTGATATGGGGCTTGATCCCACAACGCCGGGATCCCGCCCTGAGCCGAAGGCAGACGCTTAACCGCTGGGCCACCCAGGCGCCCCTAATGCTTCATTCTTATCTTTATTAATGACCTGCCAAAGAACTCCATGAAAGGTTTGCCCCAAAGGAAAAGAAAAATAATGATTATAAGCAGAGCAGAAAGTGCCACCTAATGGTCCTTGGTGGAAATACATGAAATGTACTTTGTAACAAAGAAAAGAGCTGGAATTATTTTGTTTCCCAACGCACGTTTTGCGTTGCAAGAAATTCAAATAGTACATATAATGACGTGTTTATAATTTTACACCATACTATTCATATTTTTTGCAGGTGGCAAGAGCAGAGACAAACTCAATTACCACAGGGGATTACAGTTTATGGAAAGGATACTGTCTCAGAAAGGAGGTGCAGGAAACTGAATTAGTGGTCCAAACAGACAGGTATCTTAGAGACTTGGAACGATGGCTCTTTGTTCAAAAATTACAGGACTTCTAGAGATCCAAGAGTCACTTTGTCCATCTTGTCATCGCATCAGTGGCATGAGTCATTGTGTTCTGCTCTCAACCATCCAGCAGAACACCAGCAGTTAGATATTTATCTGCGGGCCAGAGACCCAAGATTCCTTTCCTGAAGAAGTGAGCAGTCCTATAGAAGGGCTCTCCCTGCATGAACGCTCACTCGTCTCCAGGTAACCCAAAAGCAATGGCTGCCAGTCTTAGCCCTACCTGTGTGGTTCTCAAACTTGGTGTGTGTTGGGATCACTTGGAGGGTTTATTAAAACACAGATTTTTGGGGGGTCCCAACTTCAGAGTTTCTGATTCACTAAGACTGGGATTAAGCCAGAGAATTTGCCTTTTCACAAGTTTCCAGGTAAAGCTAAGGACCATATTTGGAGAACCACTCAGGTGGATAGTAGCCTCCATCCATTTTTCAGAGCCTTTTTCTTAAATATGAATAGGCAAAGGATGATCGCTGTATTTTTGGGAGAGGAGCTTGAACAATGAAAGAAAGAAAAATACAGAAATATGGCAGGAAACAGAAGAGAATTAAAGAGAGTTTTGAAAAAGCTTCACATTCATTCATTCATACATTTAATAAATATTTATTGAGTGCCAAATATGTGCTAGGAATTGTCCTGGGAGGTGCTAGGAATATAGCACTGATACAGATTTCAGAGGAAAAGTGACTTCTAATAAGCGTTCTATCCTCAAATTGTAATTCAAGTGGAGGGTACCTCAGTGCATTTTTAGCTGTGGATGTGTATCTTCCCTGAGTGACTTTGATTTCTCAGTGGAGTTTGATAGAGAATATACTCCAGTAAAATACAGAAGGAGACCAACATGAGACAGAATGGGATCCAGAAGTTCAGTCTGAGGATGATAGTCATGAAATAAATCTGAGAAATGGCCTGTCTTGCAGCAGGAAGACAGAAGACTCCAAGAGGAAAGTCTCTGGAAAAATAGAGTTTTCACAGAGGATGTGCTCTATTGAAACTTAAAAAAAAAAAAAGGATTATTATAAAAAATACATTTCATGAAGAAAAGAAAAACACTGAGAAAATCCAGGAAATTTTACAGGAAAGGAAATATAATCACCGTAAAGTTCTTGGCTTCACAAAGTCCTAAAAGTATAAACAGAGCTTAGCAATTATAACCAAAACTTCATATAATTGTGTTGGGAGAAAGGTGGAGAATAGATAGAGAGTAGGAAAACAGATTTAAATATGCACACACTATAGTAGTGAATAAATAAGATTTAGAATAGCTAAATAACAAATAGCAACCTAAAAATATTATTTTGAAATTTGACATGAACTGCCAAAATAATAGTGAAAGGACTTCAGAAGTGTTTCCCCTGGGGTGCCTGGCTGGCTCAGTTAGTAGAGCACGCAACCCTTAATCTCAGGCCTGTGAGTTCAAGCCCCACATAATAAATGTGGAACCTACTTAAAATAAAATAAGAAAAAAAAAAAGAAGTGTTTTCCCTTAGAAAGTGAAATGGATAGGTTGGGAGGGTTAGCATAGAAAATAATTGTTTTTCTTTATGAGTCTTTTGGTCCCATTTGATTTTTGAACTATATTCATGTATTATTTTGATAAAAATAAAAAATATTTTAGAAAATAAAAAGCCACTGTAGGTAGAATTAATAAATTTTACTTTAAGCTTTTCTTTTATTGGGAAAATCTGGCTTCATTCTTATCTTTATTGATTGAAAGTGGAGGGCTCTTTTGTTCAGAAAGTAGATTCAACATTTATAAATTTAGTGTAATTATCTTCCCTTATTCAGATTGGATTTAGGCAAATAAGCTTAGGAAGAAAATATTGGAACTTACTAGATTCTTGCTTTAATATGCCTCACCAGAGTCTGGAATTTGATAGATACAACAGACAGGCTTATCTAAGACTTTGTCTAACTCTCCGCTCAACAAATACTTATGAATGTATTGTGTACTTTGCGTTATAAAACTAATGAAACTTACTGTATGTTTAAAATGTTTATCTATGTCAGTGTGCTTCAGTGAGAAAGTCAGAAATAGAGGAGAACTGGCATCCTTTCTCAATAAGGTCATTTCAGGATCCTCGAGCAGGAGAAGGGAGATGGGAGGGAGGTCTGCTTTTACTGGCAAGAGGAGCACAGTGGGTTTGGGGATTTCAAATCCGTTCAAATTTTCCACTGCCACTCTGAGAGGCAGTGATTTCAGCTTACACGGCAATCCTGTAACCCCAAAGGGTGGATGTGGGATGAACAGCAAAAATCAGCATCCATCAGACCACCAGGAGCATGATCCTTTGACTGGATCCTCTAGGAAAGCATTGTAGCAAGACTGCATTAAGAAAATGTTCAAAGTGGTTTGGCAGAATTGCTCTTTGAAAAATCGTTGGCAGCCAGTTTTCTAACCCCTGTAAGTGTGATGACCGCCTATTTCTTCGTTTGTCTAGGCACTGCCCAAATGAAGCAACTTTTTTTGTTGTTGAGAGATCATTCCTTTTTTTGTTTGTTTGTTTAAGATTGTATTTATTTATTCGACAGAGACAGAGAGTGAGAGAGCACAGGCAAGGGGAGCAGCAGAGGGAGAGGGAGAAGCAGGCTTCCCGCTGAGCAGGGAACCCGATGTGGGACTGGATCCCAGGACTCTGGGATCATGACCTGAGCTGAAGGCAGACGCTTAACCGACTGAGCCACCCAGGCGCCCGGAGAGATCATTCTTTATTATTTCCTCTTTATTGTCCCAATTTCATCTATAATACACTTCTATTATTGCAAATAATGCCACCTGGAGATACAAATTCAGAA